>NC_058083.1:200120454-200253396 GCF_014858855.1 Bufo gargarizans
AGTTGATACTAGTCGTGACGACAGTGAGAAGGCCGCGGCGCTGCTGGAGCAACCGCTGCCTTCTCAAACAGCTGATCGGGGGGTCCCGGGTGTCGGACCCCCGCCAATCAGAAGCTGATGATCTATCCAGAGGATAGATCATCAGTTAATAAAAGTGCAGAACCCTTTAAAGAGAGATCCGCTATGTGGGATCTGGTCTATATAGGAGGATCTGCTATGTCTGATCTGGTCTATATAGGAGAGATCTGCTATGTCTGGTCTGGTCTGTATATAGAGATCGCCTATGGTGTTCTGTTCTGTATAGGAGAGATCGCCTATGTTTATCTGGTCTATATAGGATAGATCCCCTATGTCTGGTCTGTATAGGAGAGATCCGCTATGGGTGTCTGGTCTGTATAGGAGAGATCCGCTATGTGTGTACGGTCTGTATAGGAGAGATCCGCTATGTGGTGTACGGTCCGTATGGAGAGATCCCTATGGGTGTCTGGTCTGTATAGGGAGATCCGCTATGGGGTGTCTGGTCTGTATAGGAGAGATCCGCTATGGGGTGTCTGGTCTGTATCGGAGAGATCCGCTATGGGTGTCTGGTCTGTATAGGAGAATCCGCTATGGGTGTACGGTCTGTATAGGAGAGATCCGCTATGGGGTGTACGTCTGTATAGGAGAGATCCGCTATGTGGTGTACGGTCCCTGTATAGGAGAGATCCGCTATGTGGTGTACGGTCTGTATAGGAGAGATCCGCTATGTGGTGTACGGTCTGTATAGGAGAGATCCGCTATGCGGTGTACGGTCTGTAGAGGAGAGATCCGCTATGCGGTGTACGGTCTGTAGAGGAGAGTCCGCTATGCGGTGTACGGTCTGTAGAGGAGAGATCCGCTATGTTGTGTACGTCTGTATAGGAGAGATCCGCTATGTGGTGTACATGATACTCCGTGTAGTCTGGTCTGTATAGGAGAGAGAATCAACAGACGCAAATGTACGATCAGAAAGGAGATGATGGAGATGCCAATTCCAAACGAAACATTTTAAATTAAAGGGACCTTCTATTTACCAGTCGATATTAGGATTATGGACCCTGTGCCCCCACTACGAAAGGTGGAGACAGAGAGGGTCTTCTGCGGAAAAGAGTAGAGATGGCACAACGCCTTGATTGAATATGGAGTTTAATGAAAGTCGCCTTTAGGACCCTAGGAGTTCTTGTATTATATATGTGTGTGTGTGTATATGTGTTGTGTGTGTATATATATATATATTAGTATATTAGTTTTAATGGTGTTTTTTTTTTATACATGCAGTACAGACCAAAAGTTTGGACGCACCTTCTCATTCAAAGAGTTCTTTATTTTCATGACTATGAAAATTGTAGATTCGCACTGAAGGCATCAAAACTATGAATTAACATGTGATTATATCATAACAAAAATGTGTGAAACATGAAAATAGTCATATTCTAGGTTCTTCAAAGTAGCCACCTTTTGCTTTGATTACTGCTTTGCACACTCTTGGCATTCTCTTGATGAGCTTCAAGAGGTAGTCACCTGAATGGTCTTCACTTCACAGGTGTGCCCTGTCAGGTGTAATAATGGGATTTCTTGCCTTATAAATGGGTGGGACCATCAGTTGCGTGTGGAGAAGTCAGGTGGATACACAGCTGATAGTCCTACTGAATAGACTGTTAGAATTTGTATTATGGCAAGAAAAGGCAGCTAAGTAAAGAAAAACGAGTGGCCATCATTACTTTAAGACATGAAGGTCAGTCAGTCCGAAAATTGGAAAACTTTGAAAGTGTCCCCAAGTGCAGTCACAAAAACCATCAAGCGCTACAAAGAAACTGGCTGACATGCGGACCGCCCCAGGAAAGGAAGACCAAGAGTCACCTCTGCTGCGGAGGAGAAGTTCATCCGAGTCACCAGCCTCAGAAATCGCAGGTTAACAGCAGCTCAGATTAGAGACCAGTCATGCCACAGAGTTCTAGCAGCAGACACATCTCTAGAACAACTACTGCTAAGAGGAGACTGTGTGAATCAGGCCTTCATGTAAACATCTGCTAGGAACCACTGCAAGGACAGGCAACAGCAGAAGAGACTTGTTTGTGCTAAAGACACAAGGAATGGACATTAGACCAGTGGAAATCTGTGCTTTGGTCTGATGAGTCCAAATTTGAGATCTTTGGTTCCAACCACCGTGTCTTTGTGCGACGCAGAAAAGGTGAACGGATGGACTCTACATGCCTGGTTCCCACCGTGAAGCATGGAGGAGGAGGTGTGATGGTGTGGGGTGCTTTGCTGGTGACACTGTTGTGGGATTTATTCAAAATTGAAGGCATACTGAGCCAGCATGGCTACCACAGCATCTTGCAGCGGCATGCTATTCCATCCGGTTTGCGTTTAGTTGGACCATCATTTATTTTTCAACAGACAATGACCCCCAACACACCTCCAGGCTGTGTAGGGCTATTTGACCATGAAGGAGATGAGGGGTGCTGCGCCAGATGACCTGGCCTCCACAGTCACCGGACCTGAACCCAATCGAGATGGTTTGGGGTGAGCTGGACCGCAGAGTGAAGGCAAAAGGGCCAACAGTGCTAAGCATCTCTAGGAACCCTTCAAGATTGTTGGAAGACCATTTCAGGTGACTACCTCTTGAAGCTCATCAAGAGATGCCAAGAGTGTGCAAAGCAGTATCAAAGCAAAAGGTGGTACTTTGAAGAACCTAGAATAGACATATTTTCAGTTGTTTCACACTTTTTTGTTATGTATATAATTCCACATGTGTTAATTCATAGTTTTGATGCCTTCAGTGTGAATCTACAATTGTCATAGTCATGAAAATAAGAAAACTCTTTGAATGAGAAGGTGCGTTCAAACTTTTTGGTCTGTACTGTATATGATGACACTGGGGAGAAGACGATAATTTCTACGGACACAGATGATTGGTTTAGGATGCTGTAACCTGGATACAAGTATCTTATTGGTGATAATTGGCAACACCCCTTAGGAGGAGGTACAGACGGTCACACCGTGTGAGGCCGAAACGTTGCCCGTTTGCTGTGTTGATCGGAATAAACACTTGCACAAGGAAGACGCTGGTCACAATCTCGTTTTATTTGTATCCTCAGGACAGCTCATCATATCATCGGCGGAGGGTCCGACACCTAGCACCCCCACCCATCAGCTGGTTAGAGAAGGCCGCGTGCCGTGCGAGAGCAGCCTTCCCTTCATTGCTTACCTGTCGCCATCGACATCTCAATGGTGATCAGGGGAATTACATTGACTTCTATGGGACGACTCGTTCCAATACACGTGAATAGGAAGTAGTCATCCCATTGAAGTAAGTGGACCCTACTTGTAATTACACCTGCACACTGCTTGCGCATGTCAACGGAGAGCAGTAAACTAAAGAAGGCTGCACAAAGCGCGACCTTCCCGGGTGTCAGACCCCCGCCGATCTGATATGGATGACCTGTCCTGAGATAGGTCATCAATAGTAAAAAGATGACATCCCCTTTAACAAGGCTTCCTCTGCCATGATAAACAGGGATGCAACTTTATACTTTACTTTGTGTTTTTAATTCCTCCTTTGGTCAAGATCTCTGCTCGCTGTTAGTGAATAGAAACATTCTTCTCAGCCTGAATATTACTGATGTGTTGTACATTGTAACAACCTTCAGCTCTCTAGGCAGAACTAGGTGTCTTCAGGCTGTTGTCTTGCTTACATTCACAGGATATTTCTTTTCATTGAAAGCAAGCAGAGAAATGGAAACTGAAATGCAAAGTATATTATGGATGTAGGACAAAGTATGTGAAGGTACATATATGGGGTTGGTGGATATAGGAGGGTCAGAGTATGGAGGCAGATGTTTGAAGGTTGGTGTACATGGAAGGTGGAAATATGGGGGTCCGGTGTATGTGGAGGCGGATATGGGGAGGTCGATGTATATGGATGCGGATATATGGGGTTGAAGTAAGGGGGAGGGTACTGAGGTCTGTGTGATATCTGTGTATATGTGTGGTACATTACACAGGGCGCTGTTATACGGAGGGATGAAGGAGTCTCGTCCGGAGGCGGAGATCACCCTGCAGGACACAAGCCCTGAGGCGTTCGCCATGCTGATGAAGTACATGTACACGGGCCGGGCCAGCCTGCGGGAGGAGCGGGAGGAGGTGCTGCTGGACTTCTGAGCTTAGCTCACAAATATGGCTTCCCCGAGCTGGAGGACTCCACATCCGAGTACCTGTGCACCATCCTAAAGACCCAGAACGTGTGCATGATCTATGACGTGGCCAGCCTCTACTCCCTGTCCAAACTGTGCTCCACCTGCTGTATGTTTATGGACCGGAACGCGCAGGATGTCCTCTCCAGTGACGGTTTCCTGACCATCTCCAAGGTACTGGCACTGGATGTCACACATCACTGTGTGGGATTCTAGGTTATATATTACATATCAACTGCATAGTGTTCTAGGTTATATGTCACACATCACTGCATAGAGTTCTAGGTTATGTACCAAGGATAACTACATAAGGTTCTAGATTACATGGGACACATCATTGCATAGGTTCTAGGCTACACTTAGTTTACATGGTGTTCTAGGTTATATATAATCCTAGGCGTCTCGGCTATTCTCCCCACATAATTACGTAGGGTTCTAGGTTATACATCACCACATAGGGCTTTTGGCTATCCTCCCCACATAATTACATTGGGGTTCTAGGTTATACATAACCACATAGGACTCTCGGCTATACTCCCCCACATAATTACGTAGGGTTCTAGGTTATACATCACCACATAGGGCTCTCGGCTATACTCCCCACATAATTACATAGGGGTTCTAGGTTATACATCACCACATAATTACATAGGGGTTCTAGGTTATACATCACCACATAGGGCTTTTGGCTATCCTCCCCACATAATTACATAGGGGTTCTAGGTTATACATCACCACATAATTACATAGGGGTTCTAGGTTATACATCACCACATAGGGCTTTTGGCTATCCTCCCCACATAATTACATAGGGGTTCTAGGTTACACATCACCACATAGGGCTCTCGGCTATACTCCCCACATAATTGCATAGGGTTCTAGGTTAAATGGCACAAATAATTGCATAGGGTTTTTAGGTTACACTCATACACCGTACACATATGCACCTGTACATAGGGTTCTAGGTTGCACATTACCACATAGGGCTCTCGATTATATGCCATGTGTCACTGCATAGAGTTCCAGGTTATATACTACACATTGCCACACAATGTCACATATCAGAAGTGTTTGCAGGGCTGTGCGTGCGGACCCCTGTAGTGACTGTTCTGTTCCTAGGCTGCGCTCCAGGATATCGTGCGGAGAGACTCGTTTGCCGCCCCCGAGAAGGACATTTTCCAGTCTCTGATGCGCTGGTGCAGACACAACCCCAAAGAGAATCACTCAGAAATCATGGCCTCCGTCCGCCTCCCGCTAATGAGCCTCACGGAACTGCTGAATGTGGTCAGACCGTCCACACTACTCACCCCTGACGCCATCCTGGACGCCATTAAAGTGCGATCTGAGAGCCGCGACATGGACCTCAACTACCGCGGGATGCTAAGTAATAAGATGCTCCCACATAACCCTAAAATGATTGTATCTGAGCTATGACATGTCTTATACTCCAGTCTTATCCTCACCCATGCCACGCCCCCTTTATTTTAGACCTGCCGTGAGCGGGGAAAAGTCGCACATCGCCAGATGTACGAAAACTGGCGTATATCAGATAATAAATGACCCCCTTAATTCTTACACTCCAGTGACAGTCAGAGCTGCAGTCTTTATTCTTTTACTCCAGTCATAACCAGAGCTGCAGTGTTCATTCACACCTCCAGTCACATCCAGAGTTGCAACCTTTAGGCCCCTTTCACACGAGCGAGTATTCCGTGCGGGTGCGATGCGTGATGTGAACGCGTTGCACACGCACTGAATCCGGACCCATTCATGTCTATGGTGCTGTGCACATGAGCAGTGATTTTCACACATCACTTGTGCGTTGCGTGAAAATTGCAGCATGCTCTATTCTGCGTTTTTTACGCAACGCAGGCCCCATAGAAGTGAATGGGGCCGCGTGAAAATCACAAGCAAGTGCGGATGCGGTGCGATTTTCACGCATGGTTGCTAGGTGACGATCGGGATGGGGACCCGATCTTTATTATTTTCCCTTATCACATGGTTATAAGGGAAAATAATAGCATTCTGAATACAGAATGCAAAGTAAAATAGTGATGGAGGGGTTAAAAATAATAATAATTAACTCTCCGAGTCCACTTGATCGCTTAGTTGCTGCTCTCTGTCTTCTTCTGTAATGTTGAGCTGCCGGCTAAGGACCTGTGGTGACGCAACATCACATGGTCCCTCGCCATGGTGAAGAACCATGTGATTGGACCATGTGATGAGCACAGTGACGTCATCAAAGGTCCTATTCCTGTGCACAGCAAAGAAGAAGACAGAAGAGATGCCGGCTGCGCGATCAAGTGGATTGAGTTGAGTTAAATTATTATTATTTTTTTAACCCCTCCAGCCCTATTGTACTATGCATTCTGTATTCAGAATGCTATTATTTTCCCTTATAACCATGTTATAAGGGAAAATTAATACAATCTACAGAACACCGATCCCAAGCCCGAACTTCTGTGAAGAAGTTCGGGTTTGGGTACTAAACATGACGATTTTTCTCACGCGCGTGCAAAACGCATTACAATGTTTCGCACTTGCGCGCAAAAATCGTGCATTTTCCTGCAACGCACCCGCATCTTATCCGAGCAAAAAACATGACTCCTGTGTGAAAGAGGCCTTAGTTTTACTCGCCTGTTACATCCAGGGTTGCAGTCATTCTTCATATACTCCAGTTACGTCCAGAGCTGCGCTTACATTTCTCATCCAGAGCCTCATTCCAGTATATTCCAGAGCTGCCTCTGCGTGTTGCTCTCATATATTGTAAACTCCAGTCACATTCAAAGCTGCTTTCACAGTTAGTTCCAGATGCATTCAGAACCTCATTTACTGTTTTTATATTGCAGTAACATCTAGATCTAAAATTCTATGGTGCAATTCACACCCAGAGCTGAATTCATAATTCAGATTTCTGCTGCTTGCTTCTGTCACACTAACCGACACTCAGCAGCATCGCCAGGTTCCCATGTTGTCTGATGGGTGGGGGTCCGACCGCTGGGACCCCCACTGATTATGAGGACTGGGGTGCTGTGTCCCTTGTATGAATGGAGCAGCATTAGGTCCGGATGCGTTCCGTGAAACTTGCACCATTTTGCACGCAAGTTCAGTCAGTTTTGTCTGCGATTGCGTTCAGTTTTTTCCGCGCGGGTGCAAGGGCTTCTCTGGCCCAGGGCTGCTGGAAAAACGCAGAATATAGAATGTGCTGCGATTTTCACGCAACACAGAACTGATACGTGAAATAAAACGCTCATGTGCACAGACCTATTTAAATGAATGGTTCAGGATTCCGTGCGGGGGCTATGCGTTCACGTCACACATTGGACCCGTGCGTAAAACTCACTCGTGTGAAGGGTTAATCTTGGCACAGCTCCTTTAAGTTCTGAGTGCAGCTCTGGGTGTGAGTGGAGTATAAGTAGGTTCTGCACAGGGATGAGCTGAGTTACTATACCGCTCTGCACCTTTTATAACCTGCTTTGTCCCCTCCCCCAGTCCCGGAGGAGAATATCGCTACCATGAAGTTTGGGGCACAGGTGGTGAAGGGGGAGCTGAAGTCGGCTCTGCTAGATGGCGACACCCAAAACTACGACTTGGATCACGGATTTTCTCGGCACCCGATCGAGGATGACTGCCGCTCCGGCCTGGAGGTGAAGCTGGGGCAGCCGTCCATCATTAACCACATCCGCCTGCTCCTCTGGGATCGGGACAGCCGGTACGTGCATTACCGGGGCACCGCCCCATACTGGTCACCAGCAGGCACCGGGCGCAGTGTTGGAGATGGATTGGGAAATCGCTTACATTACAATTCCTTTATATATCCTTATCATTACAATTCCTCCTCTGGAGGAAGCGCAGAAGATAACGTAGAATTTCATTATGATGCTTCCTGGTCCACAAATACAATGCCAGACTTCAGTAAGGACTGACACACAAGCAGCACAGTAGAAGGGGGAATCACCAGGATGTATAGCAGTGCACTAGGGCACGACTTACCCCTCCAGGCCCTTACGTATAGTCTGAACATGCCTATAACTCGCCATTTGTCGTACGCAGGTCCTACTCCTACTACATCGAGGTGTCCATGGATGAGCTGGACTGGATCCGAGTCATTGACCACGCCCAGTTTTTCTGCCGCTCCTGGCAGAAGCTCTACTTCCCGGCTCGGGTATGCAGGTAAGTCCAGCTCTGGTGTACGTTGCGTCCATGTAGTGGGCGTGTAAAGGGGAACTCTCCCGTCATGAGCCCCCGAAATATGCAAAGCGGAACTGACCCGCGGTCGTCCTAGAACCGTATGGATCAGTTATACCACCAGGTACAGGCAGATGATGGGGGTGCTAGCACTGACCCTATATACTCCGGTATATAAACACAACACCCGCCCTAAACGGGGTCACCCCGTCCAGAAACCATCGCTGTTATGTGAGGAGCGGCCATCAATATGAAAGTCTCCGGAAGCCTCTTGAATAAAGCTGTTCTGTGCGACGACACGTTTCACCTTCTCTGCAGCGTCTTTAGGAGTGAAGGGGTTAATGTATGGACGACCTGTACTGCTGGGCGGTATAAACGTCTCCTAACCAACCTCTCGCTAAGGAATACAATGGGATGCTCCTCCCATTGACTTCCTGAGACAGTAGAGCACCGAGGCCTACTTCGGATGCATCGGTCTGTACTATAAACTCCCTATTGAAGTCGGGCGTCACCAAAACCAGGGACCCGCACAGGGCCGACTTTAAAGTGGAAAAAGCCTCTTCCGCCCGATCATCCCAGTGAACCATCACTGATTTTCATCCCTTCAAGAGTCCTGTCAAGGGCGCGGCTAGAGTAGCAAAGTGGGGAACAAACCTCATGTAATAGCCCACCATTCCCAGGAATGACTTTATTTCCCTCCGTATTTTGTTCAGGGGTTTGATGACTCCGCGCCCAATGACACACCCCAGGTACTTAGTCGTCTCTAACCCTATCGCACATTTCTTTGGGTCAGCGGTCAGTCCAGCTTTCCGAAGGGAGTCCACTACAGCCTGCACTTTGGGCAGGTGACTTTCCCAGTCGGTACTGTGGATGACAATATCGTCCAGGTAAGCTGAAGCATACCGATGATGTGGACAAAGCACGATGTCCATTAGCATTTAGAAAGTGGTGGGGGCGCCATGCAGACCAAAGGGCAACACCTTGTACTGGTACAGCCCCTCAGGTGTGATGAAGGCCGTTTTCTCTTTGGCAGCCTCCGTTAAGAGCACCTGCCAGTACCCTTTGGTAAGGTCCAAAACATAAAAATACCGGGTTTGTCCTAACCTCTCAATCAGCTCGTCTACCCGGGGCATGGGATACGCATCGAACTTAGATACCTCGTTTAATTTTCGAAAATCTTTACAAAACCGCAAAGTCCCGTCCGGTTTGGGTATCAATACTATAGGACTGGCCCACTGACTTCTAGACTCCTCGATGACGTCTAGTTGCAGCATTAGTTGCAGCATTAGAGATGGCTTGTCACCGAGCCTCGGGCACCCGGTATGGTTTCAACCGGATTTTGGCCTGAGGCTCAGTGACAATGTCATGCTGGATTATGGAAATGCGTCAAGGGAGGTCCGCGAACACATCTGTGATCCTGCTGATGAACTCCCTGGCCTCCTGAGTCTGTTTAGAGGAGAGGCTGTCAGCAAGCTTCACTGTGGCAGCCGCTTCCCTTACATCAGACTGAGGGTCCGGAACCTCTCCCCCCTAGAAAACCCGGCCACGGGCTGTGGTCAGTACTGGTTTCCCTATCTTTCCACGAGTAAATTCACATGGTAAACCTGCTCCGGCTTCCGCCGCCCTGGCTGGTGTACCTTGTAGTTTACATCTCCAACATTTTCGAGTACCTCGTAGGGCCCCTGCCTCCTAGCCAGTAACTTACTGTCCACTGTCGGTACCAGAACCAAAACCCAATATCCCGGGTTAAAGATCCGGACCCGAGCCTGCCGATTATAGACCCGACATTGAGTTCGCTGAGCTGCCTCCATATGTTCATTTACCAGCGGCAACACTGTTTCCATACGTGCCTGCGTAACATATTCAACAACACTTTTATATGGTGTGGGTTGTTGCTCCCACTCCTCTTTGGCTATGTCCAACAGACCACGTGGATGTCGGCCATATAGAAGTTCGAAGGACGAGAACCCAGTAGAGGCCTGGGCACTTCTCGCACTGCGAACATAAGATAGGGGAGAGGGAGGTTCCAGTCCTTTCCACCCTTAGCTACTACTCGTTTTAACGTTTGATTAAACCTTTCTACTAGGCCGTCAGTTTGCGAGTGATAGACGGACGTCCGTATCTCTTTGATATTCAGCAACTTACAGAGCTCCCGCATGACCTTGGACATAAAAAGGAGTCCCCTGGTCAGTCAGAACCTCTTTAGGTAGTCCTACTCTGGAGAACATCTCCATTAACTCTTTTGCTATGAGTTTGGCCGAGGTATGTCGTAGTGGCACCGCCTCCAGGTACTGAGTGGCGAAGCCCAGGACGACCAAGATGTGTTGGTACCCCCTAGTGGACTTCGGTACTGGGCCTACGAGATCCATAGAGATTCTCTCAAATGGTACCTCGATAATCGGGAGGAGCCCTAAGGAACTGCGGACCAGGTGCTGGGGGCTAGTGGTTTGACAGGTCAGGCAAGACTTACAAAAGTCATCCACCTCTTTAAAGACACTGAGCCAGTAAAACCGTTGTAGTATCCGGTCCTGTGTCTTCTGCAGTCCCAGATGACCCCCGAAAACATGTTGGTGGGCTAACTTTAACACAAGTTTTCGATAAGCCCGGGGCACCACCACCTGTTCAACAGGTTCACCCCACAGCTGGTTTACCCGATATAGCATATTCTGGTTGACCCAAAAAAAGGGGGAAACGTCGACTCGGCCCCAGGTTGTTGGGATACACCATTAAGTAATACCACATTCTCCCAGGGCCCGGGAAAGGGTTGGGTCTCGGCGTTGGGCTGTACTGAGATTCTCCCCGGAGACCTTGAGATCTGCCAACCCAGGACCCCGTGGCAACTCCTCCACGTCTCCCACCATTACCCCACGCAGGGTTGTCTCCCCCGCTTCCAACTAAGTGGCGATCACCCCTACTGCTGGCCCTTCGGCCTCAAGGTTCTGGCTGTCCCCCTGAACAAGGCCAATCTCCTGGGCTTATTCCTGTCTCAGGGGTATCCTTAACTCTCACAACCGGCCATGGGGCAGGGAAACCTGGAAAGTCTCTCCCTATTATGAGTTCATAGTGGAGATTTGTGGCGACTGCCACTTCGTGGGTCCACCTGCCGGCCATGTGGTTAGAGACACCAGCGCGGTGGGATAGTATTTCAAGTCTCCATGAATGCACATCACCCCAACTTTCCGGCCAGTGTACTCAGTGGATCGCACCAGGGTAGCCCTTACCAGGGTCACCAAGAGTCCAGCAGAGCCTCCGCTTGAGTGTTTCCACTTCCTGGTCTAGAGCCTCCGGGGTACCTGTGGCACACCGTTTCCTAGCATATAGCGATTGTCGGTAACCACAATTAGTGTCCATAGAAACATAGAATGTGTCGGCAGATAAGAACCATGTGGCCCATCTAGTCTGCCCAATATACTGAATACTATGGATAGCCCCTGGCCCTATCTTATATGAAGGATGGCCTTATGCCTATCCCATGCATGCTTAAACTCCTCACTGTATTTGCAGCTACCACTTCTGCAGGAAGGCTATTCCATGCATCCACTACTCTCTCAGTAAAGTAATACTTCCTGATATTACTTTTAAACCTTTGCCCCTCTAATTTAAAACTCTGTCCTCTTGTAGCAGTTTTTCTTCTTTTAAATCTTCTCTCCTCTTTTCCCTTGTTGATTCCCTTTATGTATTTAGCAGTTTCTCTCATCTCCCCTCTGTCTCGTCTTTCTTCCAAGCTCTACATATTAAGTTCCTTTAATCTTTCCTGGTAAGTTTTATCCTGCAATCCATGTACCAGTTTAGTAGCTCTTCTCTGAACTCTCTCTAGAGTATCTATATCCTTCTGGAGATATGGTCTCCAGTACTGAGCACAATACTCCAAGTGAGGTCTCACCAGTGTTCTGTACAGCGGCATAAGCACTTCCCTCTGTCTACTGGTAATGCCTCTCCCTATACACCCCAGCATTCTGCTAGCATTTCCTGCTGCTCTATGACATGGTCTGCCTACCTTTAAGTCTTCTGAAATAATGACCCCTAAATCCCTTTCCTCAGATACTGAGGTTCGGACTGTATCACTGATTGTATATTCTGCTCTTGGGTTTTTACGTCCCAGGTGCTGTCACGGAATGTGTACAGGTAACAAGGCAAAGCAACATGTATAAACGACTCGCTGGATCCAAAAACTAAGGAACCAAGGGAGACCCCTGCAGAAGACCTGGCACTTTCCCTGGCTGCTCAGCCTATGCAAAGATCCTAATGGTGGAGGTTTGCATATCCACGAACCTTGACTATAAAGCCCTGAGCACCCTACTATAGTGAGGGGACACGACCACCGGCTCCCTACACAAGACACGGAGGGAGTCAGGGTCATCTGGGATCCAGCAAACAGATATAAACATATAAAAGTACACTTAGCTTTGAAGCAAACAGGAGGACAGAACAGCGTGCACACACACTCCAGGAGGAAATATAAGCCGCCCAGAAAAGCATTCTGAGGAGGCATTTAAAGGGAAGCAATTAAGACATGACAGCTGAGAGAGGCTGACGAGAGGAGGAGCTGAATACCACAACACAGAAATTCAAGGAGGAGGTTCTGAAAGGCCTCTGTCAGAGCTTCTCAGCTGTCTGGTTGTGACAGTACCCCTCCCTCTACGAGTGGACTCCGGACACTCAGAGCCCACCTTCTCAGGATGGGACCTATGGAATGCCCTGATGAGACGAGAGGCCTTAATGTCCGTCACTGGGACCCACATCCTCTCCTCAGGACCATACCCCTCCCACTGAACAAGGTACTGAAGAGAACCGCGGACAAGACGAGAATCCACAATCCTAGAGACCTGGAATTCAAGATTCCCATCAACCATAATCGGAGGAGGAGGCAAAGGCGAGGGTACAATGGGTTGAACATAAGGTTTCAATAAGGACTTATGAAAAACATTATGGATCTTCCAAGTCTGAGGAAGATCAAGACGGTATGCAACAGGATTGATGACAGACAGGATTTTGTAAGGCCCAATAAACCTAGGACCCAACTTCCAGGAGGGAACCTTCAATTTGATATTCTTGGTAGACAACCACACCAGATCACCAACATTCAGGTCCGGACCAAGCACACGTCTCTTATCAGCCACACGCTTATATCTCTCACTCATGCTCTTTAGATTCTCTTGAATCTTTTGCCAAATAGATGACAAAGACGAGGAGAATCTGTCCTCATCAGGTAAACCAGAAGACCCCTCTCCCGAGAAAGTCCCAAACTGTGGATGAAACCCATATGCACCAAAAAATGGTGACTTATCAGAGGACTCCTGACGACGGTTATTTAAAGCAAACTCAGCAAGGGACAAAAAAGAACACCAATCCTCTTGATTCTCCGCCACAAAACAACGCAGATATGTCTCCAGATTCTGATTGACGCGCTCTGTCTGGCCATTCGACTGCGGGTGGAAAGCAGAAGAGAATGACAACCGAACCCCCAAGCGAGAACAGAAAGCCTTCCAGAATCTGGAAACAAACTGCGTGCCCCTATCAGAGACTATGTCTGAAGGAATACCGTGCAACTTGACAATGTGATCAACAAATGCCTGCGCCAGCGTCTTAGCATTGGGCAAACCAGGAAAAGGGATGAAATGCCCCATTTTGCTAAAACGGTCCACCACCACCAGAATCACAGTCTTCCCCGAGGAACGAGGCAGGTCCGTGATAAAGTCCATGGACAGATGTGTCCAAGGACGGGAAGGAATGGGTAAGGGAAGGAGAGGACCTGATGGCCGTGAATGAGGGACCTTGGCACGAGCGCAAGTCTCGCAGGCTGCCACAAAACCCTCAACCGACTTACGAAGCGCAGGCCACCAGAATCTCCGAGCGATGAGATCCAGTGTGGCTCTTACCCCCGGGTGCCCAGCAAGGACCGTATCGTGGTGTTCTTTAAAAATCTTGTGTCTTAAAGCGAGAGGCACAAACAACCTCCCAGGAGGACAAAGATCAGGAGCCTCTGACTGGGCTGCCTGCACCTCTGCCTCCAATTCAGGAAAAAGAGCAGAGACCACCACACCTTCAGCCAAAATGGGACCCGGGTCTTCAAAATTCCCGCCTCCCGGAAAACAACGTGACAGGGCATCTGCCTTCACATTCTTAACTCCAGGGCGGAACGTGACAACAAAATTAAACCTAGAAAAGAACAACGACCATCTGGCCTGTCTCGGGTTCAGACGCTTGGCTGACTCCAAGTAGGCCAGATTTTTATGGTCAGTAAATACGGTAATAGGGTGTCTGGCCCCCTCTAGCCAATGGCGCCATTCCTCAAAAGCCAACTTGATGGCCAACAATTCCCTATCTCCCACATCGTAATTTCTCTCTGCGGAGGAGAGTTTTCTTGAGAAAAAGGCACACGGTCGCCAATTGGCAGGAGAGGAACCCTGAGACAAGACCGCCCCCACACCCACCTCAGAAGCATCAACCTCAACTATGAAGGGTAATGAAACATCAGGTTGCACCAAGATGGGAGCGGAAGCAAAACTCTCCTTGATATCAGAAAAGGCCTTACGCGCCTCTACTGACCAAGAAGAAAAATCTACCCCCTTTCTGGTCATATCAGTGAGTGGTTTAACAATAGAAGAATAATTCAAAATGAACTTCCTGTAATAATTGGCAAAGCCCAAAAAACGCATCAGCGCCTTTTGATTCTCAGGAAGCTCCCACTCAAGCACAGCGCGGACCTTCTCGGGGTCCATGCGAAAACCAGAAGCGGAGAGAAGAAACCCCAGAAATTGAATTTCTGGAACCGCAAACACACATTTTTCCAGTTTCGCATATAGTTTATTCTCCCGCAGGATGAGCAAGACCTGACGTAAATGTTCCTTATGAGTTTTGAAATCGGGAGAAAAAATCAAAATGTCATCCAAATACACCAATACAAATTTTCCCATCAAATGATAAAAAATGCTGTTCACGAAATGCTGAAAAACGGCTGGGGCATTCATCAACCCAAAAGGCATAACCAAATTCTCAAAATGGCCCTCAGGGGTATTGAAGGCCGTCTTCCATTCGTCCCCTTCTCTGACCCTGACCAGGTTGTATGCCCCTCTTAAATCTAATTTAGTAAAGACTTTAGCCCCAACAACCTGGTTAAACAGGTCCGGGATCAGAGGAAGCGGATAAGGGTCACGAATTGTGATATTGTTCAGCTCCCTGAAATCCAGACAAGGTCTTAAAGAACCATCTTTTTTCTTAACAAAGAAAAAACCAGCGGCAACAGGTGACTTCGAGGGTCGTATGTGTCCCTTTCTCAGACTCTCAGAGATATAAGCACGCATAGCGATCCTCTCAGGTTGGGAAAGATTGTATAAACGAGATTTAGGCAGCTTGGCGTCTGGGATGAGATTAATAGGGCAATCGTACTCCCTGTGCGGGGGCAAATCCTGAACTCCACTCTCAGAGAAGACATCCGAAAATTCAGAGAGAAAAGATGGTACAGTCTTAGTAGCAACCTCAGAAACAGATGTCGTGAGGCAATTCTCTCTGCAAAAGTCACTCCAACCATTTATTTGCCTTGCTTGCCAATCAATGGTGGGGTTATGTTTAGTGAGCCAGGGTAGCCCCAACACCAGAGGAGTAGGCAAACCGCTAAGGACGAAACATGACACATCCTCAACATGAGCATCACTCACAATTAAACGGATATTGTGAACTATGCCCTTTAATGACTTCTGAGAAAGTGGAGCGGAATCGATAGAAAACACAGGAATATCCTTTCTCAAAGTGCACACCTGGAAACCATGAGTTATCGCAAAGTGATTATCAATGAGATTAACCGCTGCTCCACTATCCACAAAAATCTCACAAAAAATGTTCTTGCTCTCTAGCGCCACCCTAGCCGGCAGGACAAAACGGGAACTACAAGCAAACGGAAAATCTTCAATTTCCGCCTCAACCCTGCCAATAGTAACAGACGGAACATTTTTCAAAGATTTTTTCCTCTTTGTTTCTTTATTATACCCAGAGAACTGCCTGAATCTCCTAGAGGGACAAATATTTGCCAAATGATTAATACCTCCACAACAAAAACAAACCCTCTTATGCGGGCTGAATCTTCTATTGTCAGAAGCAATCAACCCCAACTGCATGGGCTCCTGCTCAGAAGGGGCTGACAGCGACTGAGACCCCTGCGCACAGAATGGGACCGCTGCACTGTCCTGGGACTGAGTATGACAGGAAGGGGACATCTCTCCTCTCTCTCTAAGACGCCTGTCAATACGAACGGCCTGAGACATAGCAGAGTCCAAAGAAATAGGCCTTTCATGAAAGGCAAATGCATCTTTCAATCCCTCTGAAAGACCATGGCAAAATTGACTTCGGAGTGCAGCATCATTCCAACCAGTATCAGCTGCCCAACTCCGAAATTCTGAGCAGTATATTTCTGCGGATTGTTTACCCTGGCATAGGAGACGTAGTCTAGACTCCGCCAGAGCAATACGATCCGGATCATCATATATCTGACCCAGGGCTAAAAAGAATTCATCCACTGAACGGAGGGGCCGTGCCCCCTCCGGCAGCGAAAAGGCCCAGGACTGAGCGTTACCCCTGAGCAGCGATATAATGATCCCCACCCTCCGTTCCTCATCACCAGAAGAATGGGGAAGAAGGCGAAAATGGAGTTTGCAAGCCTCTCTAAAACACACAAAATTCTCACTACCCCCGGAGAACGTATCCGGGAGCGAGATCTTAGGCTCAGAACAAGCTCCATGAACGCAAGCTGAACCGGTCACTTGAAGCTGAGACAAAGTCTTACGGAGGTCAGCTACCTCCAATGAAAGACCCTGGAAGCGTTCAGCCAAAAGTGAAACCGGATCCATGCTTAAGACGGTTTCGGCGGCTTATAATGTCACGGAATGTGTACAGGTAACAAGGCAAAGCAACATGTATAAACGACTCGCTGGATCCAAAAACTAAGGAACCAAGGGAGACCCCTGCAGAAGACCTGGCACTTTCCCTGGCTGCTCAGCCTATGCAAAGATCCTAATGGTGGAGGTTTGCATATCCACGAACCTTGACTATAAAGCCCTGAGCACCCTACTATAGTGAGGGGACACGACCACCGGCTCCCTACACAAGACACGGAGGGAGTCAGGGTCATCTGGGATCCAGCAAACAGATATAAACATATAAAAGTACACTTAGCTTTGAAGCAAACAGGAGGACAGAACAGCGTGCACACACACTCCAGGAGGAAATATAAGCCGCCCAGAAAAGCATTCTGAGGAGGCATTTAAAGGGAAGCAATTAAGACATGACAGCTGAGAGAGGCTGACGAGAGGAGGAGCTGAATACCACAACACAGAAATTCAAGGAGGAGGTTCTGAAAGGCCTCTGTCAGAGCTTCTCAGCTGTCTGGTTGTGACAGGTGCATTATCTTGCACTTATCAACCCCATGGGCTCAACCCGATGAGGACACTCAGCCCTGGTGTGGCCAGGTTCCTGACACCGCCAGCAGATTAACTGGGTCCGGCCCATAGGGGGAACCTCCTGGGGGGGTTTCATTGGCTCATACCGGTGGGCATGGAGTGGGGAGTTCTGGATTTTGCCTGCCCTCCTCCCAAAAGAACCCCTCTTGAGATTCTTGGTGGCCTCATAGTGTTCCACCAGGTCGACCATTTCCAGGAGATGCCTTGCTGATCCAGTGCTGGAGAGGGGGTGGCAGCACCCTCCAGAATATGTCAGCCAATAGTCTATCCAGCATAGCCGGTGGACTCAGCACATCAGGCTGTAGCCACTTTTGCAAAAGGTGGAGTAAGTCATAATATTGGGGTCTCGTGGGCTCAGCCGGCTTAATCCCCCCACTGATGTACCCACTGGGCCCGGATGAACACGTTCACCCCAATTCTTGCTAAAATCTCACCCTTTACCTTCGTGTAGTCGGTCGCTTGATTGTCCGGCAAGTAGAAATATACCCGCTGGGAATTGGAGGCCAGGAAAGGAGCGACGACCTCAGCCCACTGGTCTCAGGCAGCTTTTCCCTGGTGGCAACTTTCTCGTACATCGCCAGGTAGGTTTCGATGTCGTCTGCGGGGGTCATCTTAGGGATCGCTGCACGGACTTATTTCCGGGCATCGTGGACGCTTGGGGTTGCTCCTGCTGTCTGCAAAGCGATCGTGTGTTGTAGCAGCAACTGTTTGGTCTCTTGCTGCTGCTTATCGGCCTCCATGGGGGCCTTCAGAACAGCCACAGCATTTTGTCATGGGGCACGGGTTGAAATACACCTGGTTTGATGTACGATATACAACTGTGCCCAAAAATGCAACCCCAAAAATATATCTGCGTTTACGCCATCCTTACTGCGTGTGCCCGCATCCTCCACCAATTGTTGGTGTTTACTCTGGTAGTTAGGACAAGCGGACGCAGTATAGAGGCAAAAACAAGTTCTTGAATCAAACAGCGGTGTTTGTTCACACACAAGGAAAGACCATAAACAATAAAAGTCACCTCTTCTCCTGGGTGTTAATTCACACCCTGTTAGCAGTTCAGCCTCATCAAGTCCATAGGCGGCCTGTTCGCCTTTAGAGGGGCCTGAGTCCTCCAGCCCGGCTCAGACCTCAAATCCCAGCTCAGCCCTCAGTTCACAGCACACAGCTCTGGAGTATAATACAGGATGTAACCCAGGATCGGTACAGGATAAGTAATGTATGTACATAGTGACTGCACCAGCAGAATAGTGAGTACAGCTCTGGAGTATAATACAGGATGTAACTCAGGATCAGTACAGGATAAGTAATGTATGTACACAGTGACTGCACCAGCAGAATAGTGAGTGCAGCTCTGGAGTATAATACAGGATGTAACTCAGGAATAGTACAGGATAAGTAATGTATGTACACAGTGACTGCACCAGCAGAATAGTGAGCGCAGCTCTGGAGTATAATACAGGATGTAACTCAGGATCAGTACAGGATATGTAATGTATGTACACAGTGACTGCACCAGCAGAATAGTCCAAAGAAAGAAGATGGAGGCAGCATGACCGGTAAAACATCCCTTTATTAGGGGAACCGCCAAGTGAACAGCGTGCAGGGGTTGTGACGTTTCGGCTGCTTCACAGCCTTTATCAAACACAAAATGCCATTAACAAGTGCCTGTTTAAATATCTTAAAACACACCCACTCATAAGAGAGTGGCCAATAATAGTGTGACTAAGGTGCTGAGGTCATCACAGATGCGTCCTCAGGTGCTCCTACTACATGTGTCAAACAATCATACATATTAGATCCTTATCGCCCACATACCTGACAGGCACACATGTGCCTCGGCGTTCACGACGGGCGAGTCTGACTCTTCGGATGACACAGGCAAATTGGCTTTTTTAGGCCCCCCACTACACGGCCAAAACGGAGGTGCCGTAGGGGGGGAAGAAACCATCATAGATCCCAGAAAAACCTTACCCCCACCGTTTCAAAAACACAAGAATGCACGGGGACTGACGACGAGACGCAACCAGATTTAACATCAAAACTGGTTGTCAACATTTCTACAAAACCACTATCCACTGAACAACATCGTGTTTTGGGACGTGGACTGTCCTTTTGCCCTGGATATGACAGGGACTGGTTTGAGTTGGAACTTGACCTCCATCGCTTTTACCGTACATTGAGATTGAAGGCCTTCTTTCTTGATAAGGAGGAAAGGAAGGCAGTATCAGCTTCTGAGGGAGCTGGGAACGCTGACTTTATTTTGAAGACATTTGATTTGAGAAACAAAAGTGTTTTTTCTCCACCGCGTAATAACCACGTTGTGGAGGCATATATTGACATTGTTTCTAAACAGATTGAGACATTGAGAGAACATAAGGAGAGGAGGGCTACATCGAACCTGACAAGGGGGGAGAAAGAGGCACTTAGACAACTGACAGGTGACAAATCCCTGACGATTAAATCTGCTGATAAGGGAGGGGCGGTGGTGGTGATGGACACAACAAGCTACGAACGGGAGGTACATAGACAGCTGGGTGACCGGGAGGTATATATTGAGCTTCAGAATGATCCCAAATGGGACATCAAACGTGACTTAGAAACAATTATCGGTGAAGCCCTGGTGGAGGGTATCATCGATAAGGATGTCAGGGACTTTCTCCTGGTCACACACCCGGTCACTCCCCTGTTCTATGTACTTCCCAAGATACATAAAAGCTTGGTCGACCCCCCTGGTCGGCCGATTGTGTCGGGCAGGGATTCGATTTTTAGCAATATAGCCATATTCCTTGACAGGGTTTTGCGAATCCATGCCACCAGCGCCCCTTCCTATATCAGGGATACGAGTCATTTTTTGTTGAAACTCAGAGAACTGAGTTTACCTGCCGATCCCATCCTTGTCGGTTTCGATGTAGTCTCTCTATATACCTCCATAGAGCACACTTACGGGTTGAATGTCGTCGATGTGGCCCTGGCCAGCACCGGGCTCTCCCTGGGCGGCCGTGACTTTGTCCTCCATCTCCTAGAGGTGGTCCTGAGGCGGAACTACTTCCGTTTCGGGAGCACCTATTATCAACAATTGCGTGGAGTGGCCATGGGTTCGAACGTGGCGCCCACGTATGCCAATATGTTTATGGCGGAGGTGGAGGACAGACTCATTTACCAAGCGGCTCTGTTCGGGAAAGCCCGGTGCTGGTGGCGCTACATCGACGACATTTTCGTGGTGTGGGGAGGCTCTCAAGGTGAATTAGAGCACTTTTTTGGGTATCTCAATGGTATGGTGCCCGGGCTGGGGTTCACCATGACAATGTCCACAGTATCTTTGCAATTTCTCGATGTGATGGTATATGTCAGGGATGGGGGTATCGAGACTGACATTTTCCACAAACCTACAGATAGGAATAATTTGTTAGATTTTAGGAGCAGTCATCCACGACGGATGGTTGAGTCGTTACCGTGGAGTCAGATGTTGAGGGTGAGACGGGTGGTATCGGGGGAAGAGCAATTTGGGATAAGGGTGGAGGAGATGGGGAAGAAATTCCTTGAGAGGGGGTACCCACGACGGTTGGTAGAGAAGATCTCACAAAAAGTGGGGGAGGTTGACCGGGAGTCCACGTTCCAGGGAAAGAAGAAGGAGAGGGATTCTAAACGGATTCCGTTTGTCTCGACATATGGATCCAAAAGTGGTGATATAGCGCGTATTATACGCAAAGAATGGCACATTTTACAAAAAGGTTTGCCCATGGTAGAGGAATTTGTGGGTTTCCCCATGATGGCATACAAGAGAGGGACCAACCTGCGTGACAGATTGGTGAAGACCGAGGTTGGGGAGCCGCATGGGGATGGGCAAAGGTATCTGGCACCAAGGAAGTTGGGATGTTTTCCCTGCCTTGGGTGTTGTAACTGTGGCAATATGCTGAAGGGTGATACCTTTGCCCATCCCTATAGCGGCAAGCCTTATAAGATCAAAAACTTTTTCACATGCAGGTCACGGGACGTGATATATATGATCACGTGCCCATGTGGCCTCATCTACATTGGGGAGACCACTATGGAAGCCAGGGAACGCATCAATTCCCACAAGAGTAACATCCGTAGGGCCCAGATTGACAAGCCGGTGGCAAAACATTTCCTGGAGCGTGGGCACTCGGTCAACCAACTCCGATTCAGAATCATTGATTCGGTTGGCCCTCTGAGACGTGGGGGGGACAAGGATCGGATTCTACAGAAGAAAGAACTTAGGTGGATTTTTGAAATGAGAGCCCTCCAACCTTATGGGATGAACATAGATTTTCCGATAACGAATGTGTAAAGAGCCTGAGTGACCTTTGAACTGGTTCTCTGTGTAATGTTTTTAACTGTAGTTTGTTTTTTATTAAGGCACGTTTCTCACTTTTTCCTAGCCCACATGGAGTACGGCATGCCATAGAACTAAGGCTTGGGTCCAATCCGTGACCCCTAGATGAGTGTGGATTTCTCCCTTCACGCACCGCAGCAAAGGATGGGGCTAGACCGAGGTTGCAGCTTCGGCAATGCGGGGTGGATCGGACACTGGAGAGGCGGGACTGTGATGTCATCAGGGCCGGGTTTCGGCTGATGACGTGATGACACCGCCTCCTTTGTGGACGTCCCCCATCGTTGCCTTAAGCTGTGAAGGGAATGTAGAACAGCATTGCAGCCTAATCCGATCTAGGTTTGGATCGTGAATACTGCGGATGCGGTGGGGTGGAGTTATCGCACCCGTCTTGTGGGGTAGGGGCGGACCAGCCCGGAGGCGTCCCTGACAACGGCGCGCACGACGGGGGAGATAGGATGACGTGAGATCGGGTGGGCGGAGCCGCATTGCGAGCAGCTGATCCTAAGGAAACAGGCAGTGACGTGACCCTCTCTTTCCCGTCATGCGCGCCTGGCGCTTGTGAACGCCGAGGCACATGTGTGCCTGTCAGGTATGTGGGCGATAAGGATCTAATATGTATGATTGTTTGACACATGTAGTAGGAGCACCTGAGGACGCATCTGTGATGACCTCAGCACCTTAGTCACACTATTATTGGCCACTCTCTTATGAGTGGGTGTGTTTTAAGATATTTAAACAGGCACTTGTTAATGGCATTTTGTGTTTGATAAAGGCTGTGAAGCAGCCGAAACGTCACAACCCCTGCACGCTGTTCACTTGGCGGTTCCCCTAATAAAGGGATGTTTTACCGGTCATGCTGCCTCCATCTTCTTTCTTTGGACTGTTCATGAAGGAGCCCTGATGAATCTTGGACTCCAGGTAGGCTGCTGCATACCGGATGACCTCAAGCTCTGGTGAGTGCGATTCCAATACTAATTTTTCTGCACCAGCAGAATAGTGAGTGCAGCTCTGGAGTATAATACAGGATGTAACCCAGGATCAGTACAGGATAAGTAATGTATGTACACAGTGACTGCGCCAGCAGAATAGTGAGTGCAGCTCTGGAGTATAATACAGGATGTAACTCAGGATAAGTAATGTATGTACACAGTGACTGCACCAGCAGAATAGTGAGTGCAGCTCTGGAGTATAATACAGGATGTAACTCAGGATCAGTACAGGATCAGTAATGTATGTACACAGTGACTGCACCAGCAGAATAGTGAGTGCAGCTCTGGAGTATAATACAGGATGTAACCCAGGATCAGTACAGGATAAGTAATGTATGTACACAGTGACTGCACCAGCAGAATAGTGAGTGCAGCTCTGGAGTATAATACAGGATGTAACTCAGGATCAGTACAGGATAAGTAATGTATGTACACAGTGACTGCACCAGCAGAATAGTGAGTGCAGCTCTGGAGTATAATGCAGGAGGTAACTCAGGATCAGTACAGGATAAGTAATGTATGTACACAGTGACTGCACCAGCAGAATAGTGAGTACAGCTCTGGAGTATAATACAGGATATAGTGGATTTATATATCGACTCTATTGTTCTAGTCGGTGTCTAGTGTTGTGGATTTTGCTGCGGTTCCTGAAGCTTGTGATTTGCTCTTATATACAGTTGTATACATAAGATTGTATATTAACCTTTATGAGTGCAGCCATCTTCAGTTTGGCCGTGCTGTCACCACTCTTGGGTCATGTGAAGCGTTTTTGGATTTTTTTCTGGTATTTTTTAATCCGTCATTAGAAGATGTTTCTGCCTCCTGGTGCTGCCTTTTTGCTCCTGTCTTTGTGCTGGATTTCTCCTCTCGCCGTCCTCCTGTTCTCGCTGGAGGAGATGTTAATTGCATCTGTTGTTTGCACTTGTTACATAATGTGATTTTCGCAGGCACCGGCCGCTCACTTCCTTATAATAAGCTTCCTGTACTGTAAACTGTCGCTACTAATTGGGATGTAGCTGCTAATACAGGTGCAGTGTGCAGAGTGTCCACATGGTGGCAGTGTTGTCCTTGCCATCGTCCGCTCAGTGGATATTGGGGAAAGTCACGGCCTGTGTTATTTGCTTTATTTGTTTCTGGTTTGATAGATAGAGGCCTAGAATAGAACAGAAGAGCTGACACAGGCGGCGATGATCTCTATCAGCCTGAAAAGTCTCATTTTTATCTCGGTTTAAAGCAGGTGATTTAAAGGGAACCTGTGACCATCAAATTGAGGTGCAGGCAGCGCGTTATAGAGCAGGAGGAGCTGAGCAGATTGATGTATAGGTTTATGGGAAATGATTAGGGTACGGTAATTAAAACTTGTATTTTATTCATTTTGATACCTGCTTTTCACACTTAGGACTACCCACTAGATTCTTATCAGTGACTGACATCCTTCAGAGCTGCACTCACTATTCTGCTGGTGCAGTCACTGTGTACATACATTACTTATCCTGTACTGATCCTGAGTTACATCCTGTATTATACTCCAGAGCTGCACTCACTATTCTGCTGGTGCAGTCACTGTGTACATACATTACTTATCCTGTACTGATCCTGAGTTACATCCTGTATTATACTCCAGAGCTGCACTCACTATTCTGCTGGTGCAGTCACTGTGTACATACATTACTTATCCTGTACTGATCCTGAGTTACATCCTGTATTATACTCCAGAGCTGCACTCACTATTCTGCTGGTGCGATCACTGTGTACATACATTACTTATCCTGTACTGATCCTGAGATACATCCTGTATTATACTCCGGAGCTGCACTCACTATTCTGCTGGTGCAGTCACTGTGTACATACATTACTTATCCTGTACTGATCCTGAGTTACATCCTGTATTATACTCCAGAGCTGCACTCACTATTCTGCTGGTGCAGTCACTGTGTACATACATTACTTATCCTGTACTGATCCTGATTTACATCCTGTATTATACTCCAGAGCTGCACTCACTATTCTGCTGGTGCAGTCACTGTGTACATACATTACTTATCCTGTACTGATCCTGAGTTACATCCTGTATTATACTCCAGAGCTGCACTCACTATTCTGCTGGTGCAGTCACTGTGTACATACATTACTTATCCTGTACTGATCCTGAGTTACATCCTGTATTATACTCCAGAGCTGCACTCACTATTCTGCTGGTGCAGTCACTGTGTACATACATTACTCATCCTGTACTGATCCTGAGTTACATCCTGTATTATACTCCAGAGCTGCACTCATGTTTGTATTGATTGTGACTGGAGACAGTCGGCATGCTTGGACAGACCTCTCCTAGCTCCTGTAGTGTAGAGGACGGTCTTGCCGTTAGTCGTCAGATTTGGGGGGGTTAGCGCTCTCCGCCTGGAATGTGTAGACAGGCAAGGAGCGGTTCTCCAGCGTTGTGGTAGTCCTCCGCCGCCTCCTTCTATCCGGCATCTTCCTTATTGCTTTCTTCACGGCCCCTGTGGGACCGCAGCAAAACACGGAAAGATCAGCGACATTTCTGAAAAGCCCGAATTAATCACAGCCATAAATTTTTATCCTCCTCTTCCTCTGGCGGGCGGGGGCTGCGATGTGACCTGCGTCGTCTTCTGTCGGCCAAGTTCAATGTATTGTATTTTTTGTGAGCGGCCGGAGGATTTTCTCTTTTATTTGCGTCCATCTCGCGGTCGGAGGAGGACAGTTTGTTCCTTGCGCCGGGGGCCCCGGGGACCTCATTACGGCGGCACAGGACGCCGTTACCGCTCCTCAGATCGAACGTTTCTGGTTATTGTTTGCTGTATTCAGGTCATTTGCATCGTCACATTAAATGAGGTCTAAAGCGCCAGCCGCTGCCCGGAACATCCCACGGTTTATTGGCAGCGGTCAGCAGGTAACGCACGGCGGCGGATTATCCTCCCCGCTATCGCCATCAGAGGCGCCCCCATCTTGAGGCAAGGGGCACTGACCCCCACAACTCTCTCCATTCAGCACCGAGTGCATGGGATGTAATGGAAAAGCTCCGCACCCAAGCCAAACTTCATAGCTTTACTGTTTGTTGTACTCCAGTCACAGCCTAAGCTGCACCCACCAACATTATGGCTTCTGTTTGTGCCCAGGCTTCAGGGCCTTGTGTTTATCGCACCCTATTGGGTGCCTGTTAGTACACAGGGTTCATCGTTATACTCTAGTCACACCCCAAGCTGCACCTTTAATTCTAGGTTGAATATCCCCAGTCACATCTCTCTGCATCCATCTTTCTTATGATCTCTTGACAGCACACAGAGTGAATCATCATACACTAGTCACTTCCCAAGCTGCACCTATAATTCTGATAGATTTTTGTTTGTTCTCAGGCTGAATTATTTTACTCCATTCACATCTTTTGCTGCATCTATTTTTCTTATTGCTTTTTGTTAGCACACAGGGTGAATTATTTTACACCACTCACACCCCAATCTGCATCTGTGATTCTAATGATTTCCTGTTGGTTACCTATAATCTCTTCTGCCTGCTGTCAGTTTAGTGTTGTAGTCAAAACCTCATACTCTATTCACACCCAGAGCTGCATCAATAAATCTGCTGACTGCAGGATTTCACGTCTTCAGCGGTGGGAGGTGCAGTGTTCAGATACGACGCTGGCACTTCTAGGTGATGCTATGGACATCAGTCACACCTAGAGCTGCATTCACTTTTCTGCTGCCCTGCGCTATGTGGAGACGCACGCACCGCTACACTGCTGCAGTGCATTGTGGGAGGACATGTAGTGTGAAAGCGTCATCACCCACCATGAACTGCGGCAACACATTCTGTATGAAGACCCTGAACCAGCAGGAGGAGAGGGCATGTGTGTCCCTCCAGCCTAAAACAGGAATTTGGGAATGCAGCTCCGGAAGTGACTGTAGTTTGAACCACATGTATCAGGAGATGCTAACCATGGTAATTAACCATTTGCTGTGCTCTAGAATGCCAGTCTTTACAACCCTTACCCAGCAGGGGGCAGTGGAAGCGCCTTCATTATGAGAGTTCCGAGGTTGGCAGCAGCTTTGGGTGTGACTGGAGTGTAAGACTATTTTACAAGGTTTTGGTTTTTCACACTTTAGGTTGGCCAATCTGCGGCTCTCCAGCTGTTGTAAAACTACAACTCCCACCATGCCCTGCTGTAGGCTGACTGGGCATGCTGGGAGTTGTAGTTTTGCAACAGCTGGATCCCTGCTTTAGATAAACCTATTTTCAGACATAAATCTCACGGCGACTGCTGCGGTTTGACTCCTGATTACATCACGTGCGGTACGCCTGGCGGGCGCGGCTCTTGTGCGGTCACCCCGTGCGTTGAAGTGCCGCTTACTCCTAATAGTTTGGTAATTGCTTCTCGTGTGTTGTACCCCCCATCCTCCGCCATACGGATTTATCACTAATCCGCCTGACCTCGCGGTTAGCGACCGCCGTGCTTGTAAGCCGCTTTCCTTCTCCGTGAGACCATTATCCAGACACGCCGGAGTCTGAGTGGCGTCAGACCGTCTGTGGGTGTAGGGTGGAGGGCTGGGGCCCCTCTGCTAGGAGCCCAATATGGGGGAGAAGTGAAAATGGCGCTCCCCTGTAAATAGAGCCTCTCCCCGCTCCTCACATGCCTGGTTTAATAGCTCCATGTAATAACAGTTCTGGAGCCTCTATTCTTATGTCTGTATGTTGTGCCTCTATTATTCCTGCTAGAAGTTATGAATGAATTGCTAGCAGTCTGCAGTAACGGTACAGAGGGGTGTTACCAGTTGGGGGGGTGCACCTGCACAGACTGACTCTATCCAATCAGTGCTGCCGATGTCAGACTGTGCAGGTACACCCCCTCGACTGGTAACAGAAGTGGCTGACAGAAGACGACAACAGCGCGGTGATAGAATGAGCGGCACAGAACCCCGCAATACCACCGGCTGCGGGATCCGCGGATTTCGCGGGTCCGTTATATGCCAGGCTCTGCGGTAATGAGAAGATGATTGCCGCGCCTCTGCTGCAATTTGTCAAATGACAGAGATTAAAATGCAAATGAAGACAATTGGTACCTGAAGGACGGCCCCGATTCTGGACCTTCTACTCTAGTCACAGCCAGTGCTGCGTTGACAATTCAGGCTGTAGGATTGCATAGCTGCACTGTGGTGGTCATCTGCTGCGCTGCTTTGTGTGAAACCTTATTTCCCAGAATGCACTGCACAGATGTGTTTCACTCAACAGAATTGTAAATGCAGCTTTGAACGTGAGAAGAGTATAAGACATAATGAAGCAGCAAAATTGTGAGTTGAGTCCTATTGGAACATCAGAATTATGAATGCAGCTGTGGATGTGAGTGCAGCATTAGACAGTAAGAACAGCGGGATTCTGTAGAGGTGAGTGGCAGATAAATCAGGATGGAACAGCAGTATTGTGAATGCAGCTGTGGATGTGAGTGCAGCATTAGACAGTAAGAACAGCGGGATTCTGTAGAGGTGAGTGGCAGATAAATCAGGATGGAACAGCAGTATTGTGAATGCAGCTCTGGATGTGAGCGCAGCATTAGACAGTAAGAACAGCGGGATTCTGTAGAGGTGAGTGGCAGATAAATCAGGATGGAACAGCAGTATTGTGAATGCAGCTCTGGATGTGAGCGCAGCATTAGACAGTAAGAACAGCGGGATTCTGTAGAGGTGAGTGGCAGATAAATCGGGATGGAACAGCAGAATTATGAATGCAGCTCTGGATGTGAGCGCAGCATTAGACAGTAAGAACAGCGGGATTCTGTAGAGGTGAGTGGCAGATAAATCAGGATGGAACAGCAGTATTGTGAATGCAGCTCTGGATGTGAGCGCAGCATTAGACAGTAAGAACAGCGGGATTCTGTAGAGGTGAGTGGCAGATAAATCGGGATGGAACAGCAGAATTATGAATGCAGCTCTGGATGTGAGCGCAGCATTAGACAGTAAGAACAGCAGGATTCTGTAGAGGTGAGTGGCAGATAAATCGGGATGGAACAGCAGAATTATGAATGCAGCTCTGGATGTGAGCGCAGCATTAGACAGTAAGAACAGCGGGATTCTGTAGAGGTGAGTGGCAGATAAATCGTGATGGAACAGCAGAATTATGAATGCAGCTGTGGATGTGAGCGCAGCATTAGACAGTAAGAACAGCGGGATTCTGTAGAGGTGAGTGGCAGATAAATCAGGATGGAACAGCAGTATTGTGAATGCAGCTCTGGATGTGAGCGCAGCATTAGACAGTAAGAACAGCGGGATTCTGTAGAGGTGGGTGGCAGATAAATCAGGATGGAACAGCAGTATTGTGAATGCAGCTCTGGATGTGAGCGCAGCATTAGACAGTAAGAACAGCGGGATTCTGTAGAGGTGAGTGGCAGATAAATCCGGATGGAACAGCAGTATTGTGAATGCAGCTCTGGATAAGGCTGGAGTATAGGTCGTGATAGAACAGTAGGATGGTGAATGCAGCTCTAGATGTAACTGGAGTATAAGGATTATAAATGCAGCTCTGGTTGTGACTGGACTCTAAGACAAAATGTAACAGAACATGATAAGTGAAGAGTTGTCAGAGTTGTGCAGTGCCCTCTGGGGGTCATTACGTCAGGGTCCGCCATGCTGTGTCTTCATGTGTTTTTTCTCATTTTAAGTTTTTCTTGCGTCAATAATAAATGTCCGTCCATCACTTTGTGTAATAAATTCGCGTTTCGGATCCTTTAGTTCAGTGAAATTGCAGAGAGCGTCCTCGCCGCGGCGGTCCCTGCGCTGATGGGGATAATGTGTCCTGATTTGCTTGACTTGGAGACGTTTCAAGCTAAATGAAAAGAGCTAAAAAAGCAGAATAAGACGATTGAGCGGCGGCGACGTCCTCCTCCCCCGGCGAAGCTCTGGGCCGACGCCAGGTGGAGCGTTCCACCCCATGTACGTTAATGGAGGATCCGCTACCTGCTGCTGCCCAGTGTGTGCCCCCAGAGGGGTGCAAGATTAACCCTTCCATGTCCAGACACGGGTGTAAACTCATCCATCACCATCATGTCTGACCATATTAGTCTTATCTATTACCCCCTGAGAGGACGACTGTAGGACAGGAGAATACAATCTATTACCCCCTGTTATCAGCCATTTCAGGAGAGAGGATGACTGTAGGACAGGAGAATACAGTCTATTGCCCCCTGTTATCAGCCATTTCAGGGTAGAGGATGACTGTAGGACAGGAGAATACAGTCTATTGCCCCCTGTTATCAGCCATTTCAGGAGAGAGGATGACTGTAGGACAGGAGAATACAGTCTATTGCCCCCTGTTATCAGCCATTTCAGGGGAGAGGATGACTGTAGGACAGGAGAATACAGTCTATTGCCCCCTGTTATCAGCCATTTCAGGGGAGAGGACGACTGTAGGACAGGAGAATACAGTCTATTGCCCCCTGTTATCAGCCATTTCAGGGAGAGGATGACTGTAGGACAGGAGAATACAGTCTATTGCTCCCTGTTATCAGCCATTTCAGGGAGAGGATGACTGTAGGACAGGAGAATACAGTCTATTGCCCCCTGTTATCAGCCATTTCAGGAGAGAGGATGACTGTAGGACAGGATAATACAGTCTATTGCCCCCTGTTATCAGCCATTTCAGGGAGAGGATGACTGTAGGACAGGAGAATACAGTCTATTGCCCCCTGTTATCAGCCATTTCAGGAGAGAGGATGACTGTAGGACAGGATAATACAGTCTATTGCCCCCTGTTATCAGCCATTTCAGGGGAGATGATGACTGTAGGACAGGAGAATACAGTCTATTGCCTCCTGTTATCAGCCATTTCAGGGGAGAGGATGACTGTAGGACAGGAGAATACAGTCTATTGCTCCCTGTTATCAGCCATTTCAGGGGAGAGGATGACTGTAGGACAGGAGAATACAGTCTATTGCTCCCTGTTATCAGCCATTTCAGGGGAGAGGATGACTGTAGGACAGGAGAATACAGTCTATTGCCTCCTGTTATCAGCCATGTCAGGGGAGAGGATGACTGTAGGACAGGAGAATGCAGTCTATTGCCCCCTGTTATCAGCCATTTCAGGGGAGAGGATGACTGTAGGACTGGAGAATACAGTCTATTGCCCCCTGTTATCAGCCATTTCAGGGGAGAGGATGACTGTAGGACAGGAGAATACAGTCTATTGCTCCCTGTTATCAGCCATTTCAGGAGAGAGGATGACTGTAGGACAGGAGAATACAGTCTATTGCTCCCTATTATCAGCCATTTCAGGGGAGAGGATGACTGTAGGACAGGAGAATACAATCTATTGCCCCCTGTTATCAGCCATTTCAGGGGAGAGGATGACTGTAGGACAGGAGAATACAGTCTATTGCCCCCTGTTATCAGCCATTTCAGGGGAGAGGATGACTGTAGGACAGGAGAATACAGTCTATTGCCCCCTGTTATCAGCCATTTCAGGGGAGAGGATGACTGTAGGACAGGAGAATACAGTCTATTGCCCCCTGTTATCAGCCATTTCAGGGGAGAGGATGACTGTAGGACAGGAGAATACAGTCTATTGCTCCCTGTTATCAGCCATTTCAGGAGAGAGGATGCCTGTAGGACAGGAGAATACAGTCTATTGCCCCCTGTTATCAGCCATTTCAGGGGAGAGGATGACTGTAGGACAGGAGAATACAGTCTATTGCCCCCTGTTATCAGCCATTTCAGGGGAGAGGATGACTGTAGGACAGGAGAATACAGTCTATTGCCTCCTGTTATCAGCCATTTCAGGAGAGAGGATGCCTGTAGGACAGGAGAATACAGTCTATTGCCCCCTGTTATCAGCCATTTCAGGGGAGAGGATGACTGTAGGACAGGAGAATACAGTCTATTGCTCCCTGTTATCAGCCATTTCAGGGGAGAGGATGACTGTAGGACAGGAGAAAACAGTCTATTGCCCCCTGTTATCAGCCATTTCAGGGGAGAGGATGACTGTAGGACAGGAGAATACAGTCTATTGCCCCCTGTTATCAGCCATTTCAGGGGAGAGGATGACTGTAGGACAGGAGAATACAGTCTATTACCCCCTGTTATCAGCCATTTTAGTCTGCTTAGAAGTTTTGTTTATCTTAATCTCATGTTCTTCAGGCTTCGGAGAAATGCCACAAGACATAAATCCACAGGGCCGCTCTCCAGTCCTCCGGTATCTTGATTGACTTTTATGATAAATTAAGGCTCCGTCTTATCTACAGCTCACATTGACACCGACATGTTCCCGTTACATCAGATTTGTATTGGCAATTTGTGGTATTATCCTGTATCCAATCACCCGACCAGTTAATCCTCACAATACAGAAAAGAGACGCTCCAGTATCTAGTAAACGGAGCCCAGAGAATTCTGTTACTAGTATACAGCAGTCCTATGTAACACCACAGATCACACAGTGATAGCTCTGAGTACAGATAATGTAGTAGATGTCACCTGCAGTCCTATGTAACACCACAGATAACACAGTGATAGCTCTCGGAGTGCAGATAATGTAGTAGATGTCACCTGCAGTCCTATGTAACACCACAGATCACACAGTGATAGCTCTGAGTACAGATAATGTAGTAGATGTCACCTGCAGTCCTATGTAACACCACAGATAACACAGTGATAGCTCTCGGAGTACAGATAATGTAGTAGATGTCACCTGCAGTCCTATGTAACACCACACATAATACAGTGATAGCTCTCGGAGTACAGGTAATGTAGTAGATGTCACCTGCAGTCCTATGTAACACCACAGATAACACAGGGATAGCTCTCGGAGTACAGGTAATGTAGTAGATGTCACCTGCAGTCCTATGTAACACCACAGATAACACAGAGTTGTTTTACTATACAGGTGACGCTATGTCTTACGATGAAAGCCCCCTTTTGTAGGCCCAGCTTTCCCAAGCTCCCGAATGGCTGCTTTGTTATGCAGTGCCCCCTTCCTCCTGGTGTCTCTCGATAACTCTGTAGACCAGTGTAGAACTCTGTGATTGGTTATAGTCACCCAGCTTTTCCATGATCAGATATAATCCTCAGTGAGACTGTTTGGCTTCTGCTCCCCCCGTCTCCTCCAGGTTGTCTTCTGCCCCCTCTGGCAGCCCTTTCGCTTCCCCTATCTCTCTGCTCGTCCATGAGAGACGCTCTTTAATTACCGGCTGTAGATATTTTTAATTAAGTAGACAGAGATATGTGATTGGAGCGTCTCGTAATATCTCATTATGCAGAAGAATATATCGCTCCCCGGGCCCGCCGCGTATCCGTGATTGGACCGCTGCCAAGCAGGATTACGAGGACTGTGCTTTTAGGGTCCAGAACCTGTGTCTGGGCGGCAGGGGCCAAGTGTCTTGGGCTGCCGCACTACAGGTTTTGGGTTCCTTTTTTTTTTTTTTGTTAAAATAAGACATCACCTAGTGATGTGTTTTTGTTTTTATTGTTTTTAGTTCTTTTAACATATTTTTTGCAATTTTAATGGCTTTTTTTTTTTTTATTGCTCTACTGGAAAGTGTGTACCTCACTTCCTCTGTATATTAGTATATACACCTCAGGCAGGAGGTCTCCCCTTCAGTTATTGTAAAAAGAGGGTCTGCAAAAAAATCTGCTGAAAACACTAAAAAACTGCTGAAAAAAAACAAATTCTGTCCTCATCAGACCCGTCCCTTCCTGACTCCTTTATGTCCCCCCCCCATGCTCCCCTTTTTCCCTCTGTCTAGCTCATACCTAGTACTAAGGGGGGGGGGTATGAGGGGGTATTTGTCATGTCCCTGCCACTGATCCCTGTAATTTGGGCTTAGCGCATAATATTGTACCTGAAGCAGCAGGGGGCAGCAGTGAGAGACGAGGTCCTGGAGCATCAGAGCTAATCAGATGAACTGTGATTACAGCTCTGGATGTGATAACTCCGGATCAGATTATTTGCAAAATTGCTTCACCCAGTTTGAGGTGTAACCCCTGAAGTGATGTCCAGGGCTCGGCTCTATCCTTCTAGCGGCGGACCAGTGATTGAGGCGTGGTGCTCGTGTGCGGCCCCCGTGGTGCCCAGGATTAGACGCTCGCAGCTCTCTATTGTCTCTCTGCTTTGTTTCTACGTTTACAACCAATTTAGCAAGAAAATGACTTTGACACAGAGTCGAGGGTCCCCCGTCCCCACCTTTCTACCTGGTGCCGGGATTGATATTGTTTCTCAGTGTGTGCTGTGTTCGGGGGATGGGACAGGATTCTCAATGTGATCTTCGCAACAACAACTGATTTAAAGGGGAGCTCTTCCCGAGTCGTTGTCTATTGCAGCAGCTGTGTGCACACAGGACGGATGCCGCTCCTCTCCTGCCACAGTCTCCGGGGGATTCTCCTCTTAGAGCTCCCTTTCAGTATTTTACTTCTAGGACTTCCTGTGTGGGTGACTACCATGTGGCCACAGCATAGAGATGGTCAGTGGCAGCTCTGCTGTACAGTAGACTGCCTGTACAGGATGCATGGACTTGTTTAGGTCCATCTCACCCAGGCAAAAGGAGGCAGAAGAGGATGGAGTCAGGATAGAAAAAGTGCAAGACAAGGGGAAAGAGCTAAAATATGGTCATACGTGCTCCCTGTGTGCGGGGTTTAGGCTGGGGTGGGGGATGTTATGGATTTACAATATAATCTGTATGTTGTGAGCTCCCTCTAGTGGTGGTTGTATAATCTGTATGTAGTGAGCTCCCTCTAGTGGTGGCTGTATAATCTGTATGTAGTGAGCTCCCTCTAGTGGTGGCTGTATAATCTGTATGTAGTGAGCTCCCCCTAGTGGTGGCTGTATAATCTGTATGTAGTGGGCTCCCTCTAGTGGTGGCTGTATAATCTGTATACAGTGAGCTCCCCCTAGTGGTGGCTGTATAATCTGTATACAGTGAGCTCCCCCTAGTGGTGGCTGTATAATCTGTATACAGTGAGCTCCCCCTAGTGGTAGGTGTATAATCTGTATGTAGTGAGCTCCCCCTAGTGGTGGCTGTATAATCTGTATGTAGTGAGCTTCCTCTAGTGGTGACTGTATAATCTGTAGGTAGTGAGCTCCCTCTAGTGGTGACTGTATAATCTGTAGGTAGTGAGCTCCCTCTAGTGGTGGCTGTATAATCAGTATGTAGTGAGCTCCCCCTAGTGGTGGCTGTATAATCAGTATGTAGTGAGCTCCCCCTAGTGGTGGCTGTATAATCTGTATACAGTGAGCCCCCCCTAGTGGTAGGTGTATAATCTGTATGTAGTGAGCTCCCCCTAGTGGTAGGTGTATAATCTGTATGTAGTGAGTTCCCTCTAGTGGTGGCTGTATAATCTGTATGTAGTGAGCTCCCTCTAGTGGTGGCTGTATAATCTGTATGTAGTGAGCTCCCTCTAGTGGTGGCTGTATAATCTGTATGTAGTGAGCTCCCCCTAGTGGTGGCTGTATAATCTGTATGTAGTGAGCTCCCTCTAGTGGTGACTGTATAATCTGTATGTAGTGAGCTCCCTCTAGTGGTGGCTGTATAATCTGTATGTAGTGAGCTCCCTCTAGTGGTGGCTGTATAATCTGTATGTAGTGAGCTCCCTCTAGTGGTGGCTGTATAATCTGTATGTAGTGAGCTCCCTCTAGTGGTGGCTGTATAATCTGTATGTAGTGAGCTCCCCCTAGTGGTGGCTGTATAATCTGTATGTAGTGAGCTCCCTCTAGTGGTGGCTGTATAATCTGTATGTAGTGAGCTCCCCCTAGTGGTAGGTGTATAATCTGTATGTAGTGAGCTCCCTCTAGTGGTGACTGTATAATCTGTATGTAGTGAGCTCCCCCTAGTGGTGGCTGTATAATCTGTATGTAGTGAGCTCCCTCTAGTGGTAGGTGTATAATCTGTATGTAGTGAGCTCCCTCTAGTGGTAGGTGTATAATCTGTATGTAGTGAGCTCCCCCTAGTGGTAGGTGTATAATCTGTATGTAGTGAGCTCCCCCTAGTGGTGGCTGTATAATCTGTATGTAGTGAGCTCTCTCTAGTGGTGACTGTATAATCTGTATGTAGTGAGCTCCCTCTAGTGGTGACTGTATGATCTGTATGTAGTGAGCTCCCCCTAGTGGTGGCTGTATAATCTGTATGTAGTGAGCTCCCCCTAGTGGTAGGTGTATAATCTGTATGTAGTGAGCTCCCCCTAGTGGTGGCTGTATAATCTGTATACAGTGAGCTCCCCCTAGTGGTGGCTGTATAATCTGTATACAGTGAGCTCCCCCTAGTGGTAGGTGTATAATCTGTATGTAGTGAGCTCCCCCTAGTGGTGGCTGTATAATCTGTATGTAGTGAGCTCCCCCTAGTGGTGACTGTATAATCTGTATGTAGTGAGCTCCCCCTAGTGGTGGCTGTATAATCTGTATGTAGTGAGCTCCCCCTAGTGGTGGCTGTATAATCTGTATGTAGTGAGCTCCCCCTAGTGGTAGGTGTATAATCTGTATGTAGTGAGCTCCCCCTAGTTTGCAGGCAGCCAGATGATAATATCCGCCATCCCCATCTCACTGCGCTGTTGCTTTACATGGTGCGATTCCCCGCGATCAGTGAATGTGGTGTAATGCGGTATAGTGACCACCAGGGCGGCTCAGTGCTGTATTCTAACACAGGCATCAGCAACCTCCGGCACTTCTGTGGGAGTTAGAAGAACAGCCAAGCCTGTTTGCATGCTGGGAGTTGTAGTTTCACAACAGCTGGAGTGCTGAAGGTTCCGATCTTTGCAGCATGCTGCCTACTTTTTTCACACTGTTTGTTATTTAGTCCATGCTTCTGATTTGTGCAGCGCCCCCCGGTGACCAGAGTTCCCCTGACATAGTACCTAGCCTGTGAGCATGCTGGGTGTAATACCCTCCGCGTGTGCTGTACCACGTCTGGACTGTCTCATGCCCAGCACATCATCACAAGACATAACCGGCTGCAATTTCGTCTTCCCAGTCACCCTCCTCCTTCCCGAGTCGCCTGTGCCTCCTGCAACTGTAAATTCATCAAGCGTCCCTGTCAGACAGACCAGCACAAGCGCAGATCATGAAGCCAACGTGACATTGTGCGAGCGTCACTGATTCACATGGTGATTGAAAGATGGCGCTGAAATCAGGGGGAATCGGAGGCATGAGAAACGTCCCTAAAGAGAAATGAATGTGAGACATCAGCGAGGCACGAGGCACACAGCAGAATCTAGAGAGGTAACCAATGACCTCATCATGGGAGGCACAGTGCAGAGGTCACAGCATGGCGGGTGTTGTGTCAGGGACGGAACAGCCCGATAGGAACCGGAGCATGACCTCCTTTATGAATGTGGAGCTTTCTACAGAGTAAAACACTACAACTCCCAGGATGCAACGAATGACAAGACCCGAAACCTCTGTCCTGCTGTTATGTCCTCATAGTGCTGAGCAGTTCTGTGGGGGCGTCCATGGACAGAGGGGGGTGTAGGGGACTTGAGGTGTCTTCACTGTCCTCTGCTGAGTGAGCACTGTACACAGTATATGTAGGGTGCAGCGCCTCATGCCGATACCGAGTGACACCCCCTTACATGCAGGTCACAGGCTGTCTCTTTTATTCTGTATCTTGCACTGTGTGTGTATAGTCTGACGGTGATTGCACCGTGTGTGTGTATAGTCTGACGGTGATTGCACCGTGTGTGTGTATAGTCTGACGGTGATTGCACCGTGTGTGTGTATAGTCTGACGCTGATTGCACCGTGTGTGTGTATAGTCTGACGCTGATTGCACCGTGTGTGTGTATAGTCTGCCGCTGATAATACCGCCATGATAAACGTGCTGCGCATCACACATGATTCGGCGGTGTGTGTGACTGCAGGATTATCCTGGGAATTTCATCCAGGAAATATTTAGCTATATTTCAGGCGAGGAAGTCATGGTTGAGCAGAGTGGAGTCGGCGCGGTGGCATTCCGTGATGTATTACTCCACAGCGCACTAACAATACCTGACCCGACGGCTGCAATAACCGGCTTCATATAATCACTGCGCAGCACAAACATCAGTGCCAAAAAACCCGCCAACCACTAGAAAACCCTTCTCCGCTATTACACGGCGAGGACGAGTCTCGTTGACTTTTCAATTGTGTGAAAATTACGGCAAATCTCTCGCTTCTCTCGGTGCTGGAGCTAATCTACCACAGCCGGCAGGACGGCTCCAGGCGCGCAGATAGGGGAAGGCAATGAGGCTGCTGCATGCAGATGGCGGTTTTATTACACCTATTACTCTCTGTAGTCAGTCATTTTAAGAATCATTTGACTTCATGGAAAAAAAATCCTGATGCGATGATACCCGGGCGCAGCGCCGTCATCATACATGGGAGTAACAATCCTCAGGGCACGAGCCGCCAGGAGGAGCGGGGGAAGGGACGTGACAACTGGTCTGAGCACAGTTATGCCTCACAAAGGAGGTCGTCACTGGGCAAAATCATTCAGCTATTTTCCTGTGTATTTTGCCAGGTGGGGGTTGTAGTTGCTCCACTTTTTGTGATTGCACTGGTGTATCGGACAGTTGGACATTTTGGGGTAGGTGACCCATCAGTTCATTTCACCGGCTGATCCAGATGTTTTTGTGCGGGCGGCTGATGGGAAAGTGCTGATCGGTCAGTTCTTAGAATGGACCTTATAATCCATCCAGAGCTACATTCACTATTCATCTACTCCACTCACATCTAAAGCTGCATTCACTCTTTCTACGCTCCAGTCACATACAGAGCTGCATTCACTAATCCTTTGCGGATTCACCTTTCTTATACTTTAGCGTCTATCCTTTGCTGCGTTCACCATTCTTCTACTCCAGTATCATCCTGAGCTATATTTACTGGTGTTATGCTCCAAACACTTCCAGAGCTGCAGTCACTAGCCTTATACTGAAAACCCATCCGCAGCTACATTTATTATTTTCATTCTCTAGTTACACCCAGAGCTGCTTTCACTTTTTCTTTTATACTGCAGACCTATTCAATGCTTTATTCAGTATTCTTACTCCAGATGCATCCAGAGCTGCATTTGCTATTCTAATGCTCAGGTCCCATGCAAATCTGCATTTATTATTCTTCTCCCTATATTCACATACTTTTACTAGTCTTTTCTTATACTCCAGACAATTCCAGAGCTGCATTTACTACTTTCACTAGTCTTGTCTTGTACTCCAGACACTTCCAGAGCTTTATTCCCTATTCTTATACTCCAGATCTACATTCACTAGTCCTGTACTCCAGACACATCCAATATTCTTACTCCACACACATTCAGAGCTGCATTCACTATTCCTTTACTGTACTTGACTGTGTAGCTGCCTTTTAATATTCTTATACTTTAGTCACACCCAGAGCTGCATTCATTACTCATTTACTCCAGTTCTATCCTTGGGTGGTGCGTTCACTAGTCTTATACTCCAGCCACATTCAGAGCTGCATTCACTATTGTTATACTCCTGACCCCTCCAGAGCCTCATGCGCTATTCTAATGCTTTAGAAGCTTCCGGAGCTGCACTCACTGTACTAATGGCTTCCTCTTACCTGTAAGTGTCGCCTCTGCTGGGGATGCATGTGGGGCGAGCATGCTGTGCTGCAGTGCATTATGGGAGATGTGTGTATACTAGGAGCTAGCTGTAAATACTGCACAGATAAAGCACAGCTCTGATACTGAGCTATACTCTAGTCACCTCCAGAGCAGCGCTCTCGGCTGCACATCTCTCCAGTGTCTGTATAGTATCGTACAGCGCTGTATATTCCGCTGCCCTGCATCACGGGAGGTGTAGCGTGTACAACAGGTACGGTATTATATAGTCCCATAATAAATTCACCCATAATGCAGTGCAGCAGAGCGGAATGTGCCGTGGGGGCTCAGGTGGCCCATAGTGGGTGAGCGTAGTCACATGACAGGTTCCAAGTAGCCAACAGAATTGTCGATGCAGCTTTAGGTGTAACTAGAGTATCCTGTAAAGCACAATGTTACATGTGTTATCATGTATTATAATCTCTCCACCGGTTGATAATTGATACATTTTATCCTGTTGCATTCTGGGTCTTTGTGTGCGGGGTCCCCGGGCGCCGCTGCTCCTCCCCCAATGAGCGTCATCCGTGAAACAAACCGTGAATTCCGTCACTTTCCTCGTAAGTGTTTAATGTGTCGTAAGGGACGATGAACGCTCCGGGAAAATCCTCTGCACTTTAGGCGCACCAGTCAAATATATTATACTGGGCTCAGCACAGAGACGGCGACCATCTTTGGAGACGTTTACTGGGGCTTCTTAAAGGGTTCCTCCCGGATATAGAGGGGGCCCTCTATCATAGCTGCTGCGTCATGTGAAGGTGTTGTCCACATGGTAGACATCATCCACATGGCTTAAAGGGATTGTCCAAACAGAAAAAGCTGAACTCCAACCTCTGAAGGACACCAGCGGGGGCAGCAGTGAGCCGTGAGGTCTGGAGCCTGATAACTAACAGGAGAGGAGAGAATAGTGTATGTAGTAATACAGCCTACAACCAGCGGGGGCAGCAGTGAGGTCTGGAGCCTGAGAACTAACAGGAGATGAGAGAATAGTGTATGTAGTAATACCGCCTACAACCAGCGGGGGCAGCAGTGAGCCGTGAGGTCGAGCCTGAGATAACAGGAAAGAATAGTGTATGTAGTAATACCGCCTACAACCAGCGGGGGCAGCAGTGAGGTCTGGAGCCTGAGAACTAACAGGAGATGAGAGAATAGTGTATGTAGTAATACCGCCTACAACCAGCGGGGGCAGCAGTGAGCTGTGAGGTCTGGAGCCTGAGATAACAAGAGAGAATAGTGTATGTAGTAATACCGCCTACAACCACGGGGGCAGCAGTGAGCTGTGAGGTCTGGAGCCTGAGATAACAGGACAGAATCGTGTATGTAGTAATACCGCCTACATCCATCGGGGGCAGCAGTGAGCTGTGAGGTCTGGAGCCTGATAACTAACAGGAGAGAATAGTGTATGTAGTAATACCGTCTACAACCAGCGGGGGCAGCAGTGAGCTGTGAGGTCTGGAGCCTGATAACTAACAGGAGAGAATCGTGTATGTAGTAATACCGCCTACAACCAGCGGGGGCAGCCGTGAGGTCTGGAGCCTGAGATAACAGGACAGAATCGTGTATATAGTAATACCGCCTACAACCACGGGGGCAGCAGTGAGCTGTGAGGTCTGGAGCCTGAGATAACAGGAGAGAATAGTGTATGTAGTAATACCGCCTACAACCAGCGGGGGCAGCAGTGAGCTGTGAGGTCTGGAGCCTGATAACTAACAGGAGAGAATAGTGTATGTAGTAATACCGTCTACAACCAGCGGGGGCAGCAGTGAGCTGTGAGGTCTGGAGCCTGAGAACTAACAGGACAGAATCGTGCATGTAGTAATACCGCCTACAACCAGCGGGGGCAGCAGTGAGCTGTGAGGTCTGGAGCCTGATAACTAACAGGAGAGGAGAGAATAGTGTATGTAGTAATACCGCCTACATCCATCGGGGGCAGCAGTGAGCCGTGAGGTCTGGAGCCTGAGATAACAGGAGAGAATAGTGTATGTAGTAATACCGCCTACAACCAGTGGGGACAGCAGTGAGCCATGAGGTCTGGAGCCTGAGATAACAGGACAGAATAGTGTATGTAGTAATACCGCCTACAACCAGCGGGGGCAGCAGTGAGCTGTGAGGTCTGGAGCCTGAGATAACAGGAGAGAATAGTGTATGTAGTAATACCGCCTACATCCATCGGGGGCAGCAGTGAGCTGTGAGGTCTGGAGCCTGAGATAACAGGACAGAATAGTGTATGTAGTAATACCGCCTACAACAAGCGGGGGCAGCAGTGAGCCATGAGGTCTGGAGCCTGAGATAACAGGACAGAATCGTGTATGTAGTAATACCGCCTACAACCAGCGGGGGCAGCAGTGAGCTGTGAGGTCTGGAGGCTGAGATAACAGGAGAGAATAGTGTATGTAGTAATACCGCCTACAACCAGCGGGGGCAGCAGTAAGCTGTGAGGTCTGGAGCCTGAGATAACAGGAGAGAATAGTGTATGTAGTAATACCGCCTACAACCAGCGGGGGCAGCAGTGAGCCATGAGGTCTGGAGCCTGAGATAACAGGACAGAATAGTGTATGTAGTAATACCGCCTACAACCAGCGGGGGCAGCACTGAGCCATGAGTTCTGGAGCCTGAGATAACAGGACAGAATAGTGTATGTAGTAATACCGCCTACAACCAGCGGGGGCAGCAGTGAGCTGTGAGGTCTGGAGCCTGATAACTAACAGGAGAGAATAGTGTATGTAGTAATACCGTCTACAACCAGCGGGGGCAGCAGTGAGCTGTGAGGTCTGGAGCCTGATAACTAACAGGAGAGAATAGTGTATGTAGTAATACCGCCTACATCCATCGGGGGCAGCAGTGAGCCATGAGTTCTGGAGCCTGAGATAACAGGACAGAATAGTGTATGTAGTAATACCGCCTACAACCAGCGGGGGCAGCAGTGAGCTGTGAGGTCTGGAGCCTGAGATAACAGGAGAGAATAGTGTATGTAGTAATACCGTCTACAACCAGCGGGGGCAGCAGTGAGCTGTGAGGTCTGGAGCCTGAGATAACAGGAGAGAATAGTGTATGTAGTAATACCGCCTACAACCAGCGGGGGCAGCAGTGAGCTGTGAGGTCTGGAGCCTGAGATAACAGGACAGAATAGTGTATGTAGTAATACCGCCTAGAACCAGCGGGGGCAGCAGTGAGCTGTGAGGTCTGGAGCCTGAGATAACAGGACAGAATCGTGTATGTAGTAATACCGCCTACAACCAGCGGGGGCAGCAGTGAGCCGTGAGGTCTGGAGCCTGAGATAACAGGACAGAATAGTGTATGTAGTAATACCGCCTACAACCAGCGGGGGCAGCACTGAGCCGTGAGGTCTGGAGCCTGAGATAACAGGAGAGAATAGTGTATGTAGTAATACCGCCTACAACCAGCGGGGGCAGCACTGAGCTGTGAGGTCTGGAGCCTGAGATAACAGGAGAGAATAGTGTATGTAGTAATACCGTCTACAACCAGCGGGGGCAGCAGTGAGCTGTGAGGTCTGGAGCCTGAGATAACAGGACAGAATAGTGTATGTAGTAATACCGCCTACAACCAGCGGGGGCAGCAGTGAGGTCTGCAGCCTGAGATAACAGGAGAGAATAGTATATGTAGTAATACCACCTACAACCAGCGGGGGCAGCACTGAGCTGTGAGGTCTGGAGCCTGAGATAACAGGAGAGAATAGTATATGTAGTAATACCACCTACAACCAGCGGGGGCAGCACTGAGCTGTGAGGTCTGGAGCCTGAGATAACAGGAGAGGAGAGAATAGTGTATGTAGTAATACCGCCTACAACCAGCGGGGGCAGCAGTGAGCCGTGAGGTCTGGAGCCAGGAGACAATAGTGTATGTAGTAATACCGCCTACAACCAGCGGGGGCAGCAGTGAGCTGTGAGGTCTGGAGCCTGAGATAACAGGACCGAATAGTGTATGTAGTAATACCGCCTACAACCAGCGGGGGCAGCAGTGAGGTCTAGAGCAGTTGATGCAGCTTTGGTTATGACTAGAGCATTGGATTAAATGCAGTTTATTATCCGTAAATCCAGGTAGCGACACGTTTTCGGCGTTATATGTAGACAGTATCTGGATATAACGTGTGATGTGACAGAATCTCGGATGCCGCGGGGCTGGAGTACGTTGGTGACAGATATGGCCAGCTGTCACAAGCGGAGAGTGTCACGTCTTCCCTGTCACCTCGGCCAGAGATACCGCCGTCCGTCCCCGGGAAAACGCTGCGCCAGCTGAAACCAATTAGATGAGTCAGGTGCCGGCCGCTGCTGCCTTATTAATGGCCTCCCAAAGATGGCCGCTGAGTAATCGGAGACATATTTAGTGCCTCGTCCACCTTGAAACTTTCCAGCTCCACAAGTTTTCATCATTAATTAGCGAGGCGCTCGCGGCCCGCGGGGAGAAGCGCCGCCCGGCAGTGAGAGCATCCTCTCATTAGCGGCCATGTTGGCGCAGGTGGAGGGCGCTGTGTTGTGCGGGTTTGAGTTAACTCCTGAGCTCCCAGCCACCACTTCCTTTCGCGACGCAGTAAGTGTGGACTGCAATATTATATAGGGAACGATAAAATGTCGTCGGGGAGTGTTCACACCAGCGAGTCAGAAAAATCCTCTGCAGGAGTCGGATGCTGTGATTTTCCCGCGGTAAGTGCCTCCTCCAGTCCGTGACCATCACCTCCGGTGGTATACAGCTTTCTAATCCACTGTTCTCCCCAGTATCTCTGCTTCCTGTCAGGGAATGAAAACATTTCCATCCAGAGACTAGATCCACCTCCCAGGCTCATTATAGGGAGAGCGCCCTGATACACTGTAACAAGCCTGCAGCTGTATATACTAGCGCCAAAACCAGTCAAGTCCGTAATGGAGGGGCTCCGAAAAAAACTAAAATGTAGCAATTTCTTTTAAATGTTTCTTCCCATATTCTATATTGATATGATGTTCGCGGCGTGGAACGTTCCAGACTGCGCGCGATTATTGCGCCGCTCTGATTGCAGACTAATTAATGCCGCTTCTCGCCCGCGTACAAGGCGTTCAGATAGACGAGTCCATTAATACCGCCTCGGACTCTTTCGACGGCGCTCCTGAGCTCTGCCGGTTATTTCTGCCGCTTCTAATAGAATCGTTTTCTGCCAAAACATGTTTTCAATAATTAATGGCGGCGTCAGAGCGTTGAGTGATGGACATATCAGCGCAGAGCACGGAGCGGCGCAGGGCGGCGAGGAAATAAGCGGGATCAGCAGCAGAGATAAGTCAGTCACTTACCGCCGCTCCCAGCCTCCTGGAGCTGAACTTATTAAAACTCCATTCCCTTCATGCAGATAGCTAATCGTCCAATGACATCATTAGTCTGCCAGATTTAAAGAACACTCGGCGACTTTCAGGAAATTTTCCGTCCCAGTTTCTGTGAAGCCTCAGACCTCCTCTTGCCGGTTTATACGAGGTTCTGATGTTTCGGGGGGTGTCGGCGCCGTTGCAAATTATCACTTTTTTCCCTATCACTTGCAGTACCACTTTTGTCCACTAATTCAATGTTTTTTCCCTTAGACACTAATGCAACAGCGCCCCCTTCCTTCTGTTTATATTTGTCAAAAAAAATAATAAGTCTTTGGATGGTTTGATATTAATTTCCCAAAAATAAAACTATTATTTGATGCCATGCTTAAGGGTCAGTATGCAATCACCCAAAATGCGTAGACTCCGTTGTCCGTGCATACGGCTTTTTATCAGATTTATATGGAAGCTGAATTTCTCCATGTCTTAGTGTATGGAGAGAACCATATTTAAGGGGACTCTGCCTGGTGCGTTTTTTTTTTTTTTTAAAGAATTCCCCTAAGGCCTCATGCACACGACCGTTGTGTGCATCCGTGTCCGTTGTGCCGTTTTCTGCGGACCCATTGACTTTCAATGGGTCCATTGAAAACTCGGAAAATGCACCGTTGTTCATCTGCGTCCGTGATCCGTGTTTCCTGTCCGTCAAAAAAATATGACCTGTCCTATTTTTTTGACTGACAACGGTTCACGGACCCATTCAAGTCAATGGCTCCGTGAAAAAACACAGATGCACACAAGATTGACATCCGCGTCCGTGATCGTAGGCTACTTTCATACAGACGGATCCGAAGACTGGGACTCCGATCGGAACTCTCCGCTGCCACCAATGATCGGGGGGGGGGGCGCACACTGGCTACCAATGAAATTAAAACTGGGGAGGGAGGGGGGCTGCCAGGCAGCACCTGATCTCTTACAGGGGGCTATGATACGCACAATTAACCCCTCAGGTGCGGCAACCCAGGTGAGGGGTTAATTGTGCGTATCATAGCCCCCTGTAAGAGATCGGGTGGTGCCCGGCAGCAGGGGACAGTCATGTACACAGTTCTTAGTATATTCTAACTTGAAGCGTCCCCATCACCATGGGAACGCCTCTGTGTTAGAATATACTGAAAAAGCTTTTATGCAGACGGATCTTCGGATCCGTCTGTATGAAAGTAACCTACGGATCACGGACGCGGATGCCAATCTTGTGTGCATCCGTGTTTTTTCACGGACCCATTGACTTGAATAGGTCCAAGAACCGTTGTCCGTCAAAAAAAATAGGACAGGTCATATTTTTTTTGACGGACAGGAAACGCGCATCACGGACGCGGATGAACAACGGTGCATTTTCCGAGTTTTCAACGGACCCATTGAAAGTCAATGGGTCTGCAGAAAATCACGGAAAACGGAACAACGGCCACGGATGCACACGGATGCACACAACGGTCGTGTGCATGAGGCCTAACCCTATTCTTTACGGCTGCAGTACCACTTTTAACCACCACTTGGGGCAGTTATTTTCCCACAGCACCAATGCAACAGCGCCCCCCTCTCTTTAACCGAGCTTCTATCCCATTCAGTCACAGCGCCGGGCCTGTGCATTAATTTTCCATAATTTCTAGATGTGAATTAAAAAAACGTTTATGGAAGGAACAAAACCTCTTGCGCATCTGTGATATTTAAAGGGATCACGCCTCGTCTTTACAAAACTCTATAATATTATATTATACAGTGTTATAAAACGTCTATGACGGGGTTAAATCAGGACTCTGGCTATATTAGGAGTTAGACTCGTATTGCAAATTTTTAGTTTTGTCTCTTACGCGCAGTACCCCTTTTTACCACCGCTTGGGAAGATCACTTTTCCTAAATACAAATGGACCAGCACCCCCCCACCCCCCCCTCTATAACCTTAGTCACACTGACCTTTCAAATGCAATAACTTTATAACGAAGCATCACGTAGACGCAGCGGATGCATCCCATCTACCTGTAAGTGACCCTCTACAACATGGGCATGATTTGGATTGTCATTTTTAAGAGCCTTTAAATTTTTATTTTATTTTTTTACTTTTTTTTTTTAATTGAATGAAGTCTCGTTAATACATTGCGTTGCTTTACAAGAAGTCGCAATGCCATGGCGGCCAATAATGAATCCATATTTCAGGGTGTTAAAGATGCAGTGTGACGCCAGCACTCGCCACTCACTAAAAATAGGGGAACTTTTTGGTTTCTCTCCTTGAAGCTCCTTCCGGATCAGTAATGCGCCGCTGCGCGCAGGGGACAGGTTCGCCGCTGACGGCTCAGCAGAGAAATATCGCGCGCTTGTTTTCGTTGGCTTTGCAGTTTTCGATTAAACTCTCCGTCCTTAGAGCTCCAAAGACTCCTAAAGCAGCGGGCGGCGCGGGCGAGGAGCCGCGTTTTATCACCTCTCTCTGGATATGAAGATAAAGCTTCCAGACATTACGGCCAGCGATTGGTGCGGGGGGAGTACGGATCTGCTCACATCAGCGGTAATAACGCTATCCTGCGCCCCGCTGATTAAGATGGCGACACTGTTAATATTTCCCACAGCTAAGATCGTTTGTGTTTTGACAGCCTGTGATTCATTATATTTAAAGGGTCACTCCAGACACTCGTGATGTTGCAGAGGATCGGTCCACTCTCCCCAACATGTCTGTTATTAACACCCCCAACTGGTAATGGGGTCTCTCTGGTATGGCGCCACCTAGTGGGCTATACGTACTATGGCACCGTCCCCATAACGAGCTGTAGTCTAGGATTTCCTGAGAGTCGTGGTCTTGCAGAGCCGCACATTGATTGTTTGGGCCTGATGGAGCGACCATCTCGGACTCTAGGTGAGCGGCTGCTGATTGCTAGTGTGAACACAGCCTTACCCCTCCATTACCCTACACCACCAGGGAAACGGACATTAATCACTGCACTATCCTTGACCACCAGGTGAGCAGGAACTAAACAGTCCACTAGCCTAGACCACCAAGGAAACCAACATTAACCTATTCACCACCCTAGACCCCCAGATAAAAAGACATTAAACCATTCACTACCCTAGACCACCAGGGAAACAGGAAGGAATCTATTCACTACCCTAGACCACCAGAGAAACTGGCAGAATCCATTCCCTACCCTAGACCACCAGAGAAACAGGCAGTAATCCGTTCACTACCCTAGACCACCAGAGAAACGGGCAGGAATCCATTCACTACCCTAGACCACCAGAGAAACGGGCAGGAATCCATTCACTACCCTAGACCACCAGAGAAACGGGCAGGAATCTATTAATTACCCTAGACCACCAGAGAAACAGGAAGGAATCTATTCATTACCCTAGACCACCAGGGAAACAGGAAGGAATCTATTCATTACCCTAGACCACCAGAGAAACGGGCAGGAATCTATTCATTACCCTAGACCACCAGGGAAACAGGAAGGAATCTATTCATTACCCTAGACCACCAGAGAAACGGGCAGGAATCTATTCATTACCCTAGACCACCAGGGAAACAGGAAGGAATCTATTCATTACCCTAGACCACCAGGGAAACAGGAAGGAATCTATTCATTACCCTAGACCACCAGAGAAACGGGCAGAATCCATTCCCTACCCTAGACCACCAGAGAAACGGGCAGGAACCCGTTCACTACCCTAGACCACCAGAGAAACGGGCAGGAACCCGTTCACTACCCTAGACCACCAGAGAAACGGGCAGGAATCCGTTCACTACCCTAGACCACCAGAGAAACGGGCAGGAATCCGTTCACTACCCTAGACCACCAGAGAAACGGGCAGGAATCCGTTCACTACCCTAGACCACCAGAGAAACGGGCAGGAATCCGTTCACTACCCTAGACCACCAGAGAAACGGGCAGGAATCCGTTCACTACCCTAGACCACCAGAGAAACGGGCAGGAACCCGTTCACTACCCTAGACCACCAGAGAAACGGGCAGGAACCCGTTCACTACCCTAGACCACCAGAGAAACGGGCAGGAATCCGTTCACTACCCTAGACCACCAGAGAAACGGGCAGGAATCCGTTCACTACCCTAGACCACCAGAGAAACGGGCAGGAATCCGTTCACTACCCTAGACCACCAGAGAAACGGGCAGGAACCCGTTCACTACCCTAGACCACCAGAGAAACGGGCAGGAACCCGTTCACTACCCTAGACCACCAGAGAAACGGGCAGGAATCCATTCACTACCCTAGACCACCAGAGAAACAGTAATGCATTCACTACTCTAGACCTTTAAGGGAAAAAGCATTAACCCATTCACCACCTGGACCACCAGGTAAGCAGACATTAAACCATTCACTACCCTAGACCACCAGAGAAACAGGCAGGAGTCCATTCACTACCCTAGACCACCAGGAAAACAGTCGGTAATGCATTGACTACTTTAGACCACCAGCAAAGCAGGCCCATTAACCCATTCACCACCATTAAACCACCGGGGAAGCTGGACTGAAGCCATCCACCAATACCCTAGACCTCCAGGGATGATTGAATTAACCCATTCACCACTACCCTTGACTGGTAAGGAAGCAGAAATTAACCCATTGGGTACCCTAGACCAGCAAAGAGGCAGACATTAACTCATTTGCTACCCTAGATCGCAAAGGAAGTAGACTTTTAACTCATTCACCGCTACTCTAGACCAAGCAGACTTTAACCCATTTGCTACCCTAGAGCATCAGGAAAGCAGACCTTAATCCATTCATTGCCCTAGACCTCCAGGGAAGCAGGCATTAACCTTTTCACTACTGTGCTGCGGTCTTAGCAGATGACCCCCGTCCTGAGAGTTGACGTCTGCACTGATTTTATCCCCACACGTTGTGCTGAGTGTAATATCCGTCTATATTAACGTCTCCTCCGCTCGCTGGGTGGGGGGATTCTAGGTGAGACCCGCTGATCGGACTATAACCACATTTCCTCCTCGTCTAATCGCTTCTCTGGATTTCAGAGGTGGTTTTCCATCCCTCCTGAGCCGGAGAACGGAGTGAGACTGATCAGCGCTCTGCGCTCTCTATCTACGTTATGTACCGCAGCAATTAAGTCCCAATTACTCCTGTAGGAGACAGAACAGTTTGTGTTGGGAAATGTCTGCGAATAACGGTCGCGCCGAGTCAGCGGTTAAACAAACGAAAAGTTTATAATTGTCTCCGAGCGTTAAAAATGACTTTAATATCGGACACATGGACGGCAGTGCAACTAACTGTCTGACTGTGGGGGGGGAGGGAGGTGGACGGTCCCTGCGCTGACTGTGGGGGGGTGATGTGGACGGTCCCTGCGCTGACTGTGGGGGGGTGATGTGGACGGTCCCTGCGCTGACTGTGGGGGGGGTGATGTGGACGGTCCCTGCGCTGACTGTGGGGGGGTGATGTGGACGGTCCCTGCGCTGACTGTGGGGGTGATGTGGACGGTCCCTGCGCTGACTATGGGGGGGTGATGTGGACGGTCCTTGCCATGACTGTGGGGGTGATGTGGACGGTCCCTGCGCTGACTGTGGGGGGGGGGGAGGAGGGAGGTGGACGGTCCCTGCGCTGACTGTGGGGGGGTGATGTGGACGGTCCCTGCGCTGACTGTGGGGGTGATGTGGACGGTCCCTGCGCTGACTATGGGGGGGTGATGTGGACGGTCCTTGCCATGACTGTGGGGGTGATGTGGACGGTCCCTGCGCTGACTGTGGGGGGGGGGGGGGAGGAGGGAGGTGGACGGTCCCTGCGCTGACTGTGGGGGGGTGATGTGGACGGTCCCTGCGCTGACTGTGGGGGGGTGATGTGGACGGTCCCTGCGCTGACTGTGGGGGTGATGTGGACGGTCCCTGCGCTGACTATGGGGGGGTGATGTGGACGGTCCCTGCGCTGACTGTGGGGGGGTGATGTGGACGGTCCCTGCGCTGACTGTGGGGGGGGTGATGTGGACGGTCCCTGCGCTGACTGTGGGGGGGGTGATGTTGACGGTCCCTGCGCTGACTGTGGGGGGGTGATGTGGACGGTCCCTGCGCTGACTGTGGGGGGGGGAGGGAGTTGGACGGTCCCTGCGCTGACTGTGGGGGGGTGATGTGGACGGTCCCTGCCTGACTGTGGGGGGGGTGATGTGGACGGTCCCTGCGCTGACTGTGGGGGGGTGATGTGGACGGTCCCTGCGCTGACTGTGGGGGGGGGGGGGGGGGAGGGGAGGTGGACGGTCCCTGCGCTGACTGTGGGGGGTGATGTGGACGGTCCCTGCGCTGACTGTGGGGGGGGGGGGGAGGGACGGTCCCTGCGCTGACTGTGGGGGGGTGATGTGGACGGTCCCTGCGCTGACTGTGGGGGGGTGATGTGGACGGTCCTGCGCTGACTGTGGGGGGGTGATGTGGACGGTCCCTGCGCTGACTGTGGGGGGTGATGTGGACGGTCCTTGCCATGACTGTGGGGGTGATTGTGGACGGTCCCTGCGCTGACTGTGGTGGGGTGATGTGGACGGTCCCATGCGCTGACTGTGGGGGGGGGAGGAGGGGACGGTTCCTGCTCTGACTGTGGGGGGTAATGTGGAACGGTTCCTGCGCGACTGGTGGGGGGGTTAATGTGGACGGTCCCTGCGCTGACTGTGGGGGTGATGTGGACGGTCCCTGCGCTGACTGTGGGGGTTGATGTGGACGGTCCTTGCCATGACTGTGGGGGGGGGGGAGGTGGACGGTCCTGCGCTGACTGTGGGGTGATGTGGGACCGGTCCCTGCGCTGACTGTGGGGGGGGAGGGAGTGTGGACGGTCCCTGCGCTGACTGTGGGGGTGATGTGGAACGGTCCTTGTGCTGACTGTGGGGGGGGGGGGGAGGTGGACGGTCCCTGCGCTGACTGTGGGGGTGATGTGACGGTCCTTGCACATGACGTGGGGGTTGATGTGGACGGTCCTGTGCTGACTGTGGGGGTGATGTGGACGGTCCCTGTGCTGACTGTGGGGGGTGATGTGGACGGTCCCTGTGCTGACTGTGGGGGTGATGTGGACGGTCCCTGCGCTGACTGTGGGGGGTGATGTGGACGGTCCCTGCGCTGACTGTGGGGGGTGATGTGGACGGCCCCTGCGCTGACGTGGGGGGGTGATGTGGACTGTCCCTGCGCTGACTGTGGGGGGGTGATGTGGACGGTCCCTGCGCTGACTGTGGGGGGGGGGGGGGAGGGAGGTGGACGGTCCCTGCGCTGACTGTGGGGGTTGATGTGGACGGTCCCTGTGCTGACTGTGGGGGGGTGATGTGGACGGTCCCTGTGCGACTGTGGGGGGGTGATGTGGACGGTCCCTGCGCTGACTGTGGGGGGGGGGGGTGATGTGGACGGTCCCTTGCGCTGACTGTGGGGGGGGTCATGTGAACGGTCCCTGCGCTGACTGTGGGGGTGATGTGGACGGTCCCTGCGCTGACTGTGGGTGGGGGGGGGAGGTGGACGGTCCCTGCGCTGACTGTGGGGGGTGATGTGGACGTTCCTTGCCATGACTGTGGGGGGGTGATGTGACGGTCCTTGCCATGACTGTGGGGGTGATGTGGACGGTCCTTGCCATGACTGTGGGGGTGATGTGGACGGTCCCTGGGCCGACTGTGGGGGTGATGTGGACGGTCCCTGCGCTGACTGTGGGGGGTGATGTGGACGGTCCCTGCGCTGACTGTGGGGGGTGATGTGGACGGTCCCTGCGCTGACTGTGGGGGGGTGATGTGGACGGTCCTTGCCATGACTGTGGGGGTGATGTGGACGGTCCCTGCGCTGACTGTGGGGGTGATGTGGACGGTCCTTGCCATGACTGTGGGGGGTGATGTGGACGGTCCCTGCGCTGACTGTGGGGGGTGATGTGGACGGTCCTTGCCATGACTGTGGGGGGTGATGTGGACGGTCCTTGCCATGACTGTGGGGGGTGATGTGGACGGTCCTTGCCATGACTGTGGGGGTGATGTGACGGTCCTTGCCATGACTGTGGGGGTGATGTGGACGGTCCTTGCCATGACTGTGGGGGTGATGTGGACGGTCCCTGGGCCGACTGTGGGGGTGATGTGGACGGTCCCTGGGCCGACTGTGGGGGTGATGTGGACGGTCCCTGGGCCGACTGTGGGGGTGATGTGGACGGTCCCTGGGCCGACTGTGGGGGTGATGTGGACGCTCCCTGGGCCGACTGTGGGGGTGATGTGGACGGTCCCTGCGCCCTAAAAAGACCACATGATAAATTCCTGCATGCGTATTTAGGGCGTCTTGTGCTCACTCGGCACAGTGCCTGGTCTGTATGCTACATCTCCCATAACGCACCACGCCTGCCTCTGTGATCACAGATTGAACCAGCAAGTAAAAGAATATAAGACCCCGAGAGCGAACAGGAAATCAGCAGAATAGTGAATGCAGCTCTGGAGGTAAATTGCACCGCTTGACATGTTTCTCTGCATTGTGACAGTTTCCATGTGGAATTCCGTTCCTGTAGAAAGACACGATTTTAAAGGGGCCACTTCTCTGAAATCCATCATGGCCTTGATTTAGGGGGGCGAGGGGTGTAAATTGAGGCGGGGCTTAGTTATCATCTGCAAATGGCTCTTAAGATTCCACAAACTATTACAATGTTTCAACCTGAATTTGAGTTCCCCTTTAAGGCCCCAATGCAGGCTGAGTGCTCTGCGGAGTGGCGTCTCCCCTTCATCTTCCATGGCAGATGAGTTCTCTTCTGTCTCCTAATCGTCCTCATCCATTTTGGTGTCATCCGTCCTCAGCGAGGCGGCGGTTACGATAATCTATACTCTGCGCCCGCTCCGTGTTCACAGGTTAGTGACATAAAACACGAGGCGGCGGTCTCTATTTCATCCTTATCCCAGATCTGTGCTTCCCCGATATCCATCAATGGACGGATCAGCGAGACAGGCTGCGGCGCTCACCGCGGTCCTCCGCTGAACTGCGAGCGCTGCCGTTCCTGGATGGATGGATTTCTAGACGCTTGTAGAACCTGCCGCTTTGTAAGACTCAAATAACATTTACTGAGCGGCCATAAACTCCGGGAGATTGACTGGAGCCTCTCCGACGCGCACTCCCCTAAATCTTGTCCGCCACCGTCTCCATCTCTGAATTACACTCCCTCCTTCTCCTCTGCAGCATCTGCAGTCCTCCGTCCTCACCGCAGCAAGGATTAAGGAGCGTCGCCCCTGAAACCAGAAAATCCCCCCCCCCCCCCCCCCCCCCCGGTCCGATTGTTAAAAACTCAATTTACAATTATTTTTTTCTTTGTATCCATTTTTGGAAAAGCTGGGTGATGACCGATATGGCCACCACACACAGATCTGAAGGTTTAATCATGTTGTAACCTGTCCCCTGCTCCTGTATGGAGGCATCATCTGTGAGATTATGAGGAACTCTGGAAAGCTGGGTGGCAGTTCTCCCCAGTAACACATTACACTTCCAGTTAGCTGCGCTTGCACAGTTGCTGCTCCGAAGCAGAGCCTGGCTAATTGGAGCAGCGGTGCAGGAAGAAAATTGCTAGGGCCGGGGTAAAAGTCTGACCCCATCAGTCTAGCGTCAGGTGGGCGCCTCTTTGGCCCCCTTACTCGGGACGTAAGTCTTCGGCCCCTTTACTCGGGACGTAAGTCTTCGGCCCCTTTACTCGGGACGTAAGTCTTCGGCCCCTTTACTCGGGACGTAAGTCTTCGGCCCCTTTACTCGGGACGTAAGTCTTCGGCCCCTTTACTCGGGAGTGATTCCAGTCTTCTTGGGGATGATGCCACAAGGTTTACACCTGGATTGGGGGATTCTCTGACGTCTGCAGATCCTCTTGAGCCTTGGCAGGTCGGATGGGAGCCGTCGGTGGACGGCCATTTTCAGGTCTCTCCAGGGATGTTCCATTGGGTTCAGGGCTCTAAACCGTTCCTGTGTGGTCTTGGCTGTGTGCTTCGGGTCATTGTCTTGTTGGTCCAGAGCTCCGCATGGGGTCTTTATTAAGAATATCTTTGTACTTTCCTCTATTCAGCTTTCCCTCACCCTGACAAGTCTTCCTGTCCCCTCAGCATGATGCTGCTACCACCAGGCTTCACTGTAGGGATGGTATTGCGCAGGTGATGAGCGGCGCCTGGTTTCCTCCAGACATGATGCTGCCACCACCAGGCTTCACTGTAGGGATGGTATTGGGCAGGAGATGAGCGGCGCCTGGTTTCCTCCAGACATGATGCTGCCACCACCATGCTTCACTGTAGGGATGGTATTGTGCAGGTGATGAGCGGTGCCTGGTTTCTTCAGACATGATGCTGCCACCACCATGCTTCACTGTAGGGATGGTATTGGGCAGGAGATGAGCGGCGCCTGGTTTCCTCCAGACATGATGCTGCCACCACCATGCTTCACTGTAGGGATGGTATTGCGCAGGTGATGAGCGGCGCCTGGTTTCCTCCAGACATGATGCTGCCACCACCAGGCTTTACTGTAGGGATGGTATTGGGCAGGAGATGAGCGGCGCCTGGTTTCCTCCAGACATGATGCTGCCACCACCATGCTTCACTGTAGGGATGGTATTGCGCAGGTGATGAGCGGCGCCTGGTTTCCTCCAGACATGATGCTGCCACCACCAGGCTTTACTGTAGGGATGGTATTGGGCAGGAGATGAGCGGCGCCTGGTTTCCTCCAGACATGATGCTGCTACCACCAGGCTTCACTGTAGGGATGGTATTGCGCAGGTGATGAGCGGTGCCTGGTTTCCTCCAGACATGATGCTGCCACCACCAGGCTTTACTGTAGGGATGGTATTGGGCAGGAGATGAGCGGCGCCTTGTTTCCTCCAGACATGATGCTGCTACCACCAGGCTTTACTGTAGGGATGGTATTGGGCAGGAGATGAGCGGCACCTGGTTTCCTCCAGACATGATGCTGCCACCACCTTTCTTCACTGTAGGGATGGTCTTGGGCAGGAGATGAGCGGCGCCTGCTTTCCTCCAGACATGATGCTGCCACCACCATGCTTCACTGTAGGGATGGTCTTGGGCAGGAGATGAGCGGCGCCTGGTTTCCTCCAGACATGACACTTAGAATTGAGTCTGGAAAGTTCCATCTTGGTTTCATCAGAGCAGAGCATCTTGTTTCTTAGTCTGAGGTTCTTTGTGATTTTCTCCAAACTCCAGGCGGCTCTCGCGTGTCTTTTACTGCGGAGAGGCTTCTTTCTGGTCGCTTGGCCCTAAGCCCAGATTAGTGGAGGCTGCAGTGCTGGTTGATCTTCCGGTGTGAAGATGGGAGAAACTTCCGGATCTCTAGAGCTCGGCCAGAGGGACCCTTGGGTTCTTGGTCACCTCTTACCAAGGCCTTTCTCCGCCGATTACTTAGTTTGGAGGGCGGCAGCTCTAGGAAGAGGCCTGGTTCTTCTTCCATGTAAGAATTATGGAGGCCGCTGTGCTCTTGGGAACTTTCAGTGCAGCAGAAATGTTTTTGTTCTCTTCTCCAGAGCTCTACAGGCAGTTCTTTCCTCCTCATGTCTTGGTGTTTGCTCTGATGCATTGTCAGCTGTGAGATCTTATATGAACAAGGCTGTGTCTTTCCAAATCATCTCCAATCCACTGGACTCCAATCAAGGTGGAGAAACATCTCAGAGATGATCCAGAGAAATTGAGGGCCACAGAGCTAAATGTCAAGTGTCGTAGTAAACCTCATGAACATGACCGTGTCCGTTGTATGGTCAGCAAATTGCGGATCCGCAAAACACAGATGTCTGCCATATGCATTCCACATTTTGTTGAAATAAATGAGCAAAAATTTCAAAAATTCTGTTTCACTTTCTCATTATGAGGGATTCAGGGCAGAATGATAGGAAAGTGAGAGGGGCTAAAGACTTTCCAAATGCACTGCATGTGAGCGCAGCTCTGGAGCATAATACAGGATGTCACTCAGGATCAGTACAGGATAAGTAATGTATGTACATAGTGACTGCACCAGCAGAATAGTGAGTGCAGCTCTGGAGTATAATACAGGATGTAACTCAGGATCAGTACAGGATAAGTAATGTATGTACACAGTGACTCCACCAGCAGAATAGTGAGTGCAGCTCTGGAGTATAATACAGGATGTAACTCAGGATCAGTACAGGATAAGTAATGTATGTACACAGTGACTGCACCAGCAGAATAGTGAGCGCAGCTCTGGAGTATAATACAGGATGTAACTCAGGATCAGTACAGGATAAGTAATGTATGTACATAGTGACTGCACCAGCAGAATAGTGAGCGCAGCTCTGGAGTATAATACAGGATGTAACTCAGGATCAGTACAGGATAAGTAATGTATGTACACAGTGACTGCACCAGCAGAATAGTGAGCGCAGCTCTGGAGTATAATACAGGATGTAACTCAGGATCAGTACAGGATAAGTAATGTATGTACACAGTGACTGCACCAGCAGAATAGTGAGTGCAGCTCTGGAGTATAACAGACTGGGGAGATTTTCATAGTAAGTCTGTTAATCTGTCAGGATGTATTTGGAGTGTGGGAGGACACTCCATGCAGAAGGTATAGTAAATATACTGTGTGATATACAGGACTACACATATTCACGTTGATCAGGGGGATGAGCTGCAGCTTGTGATGTGTTTGGAGCGGCTTGCTTTGCCTTTGAGCTGTGCGGCTCCTGCTGGGCACTGAGTTTGGTCGCGTCTTCGGTGAAGGACACATCTGTTTCCATTACGTGGCAGGACGTTGGCAGCGCTCGCCATTGGTCGGCTTTGGCCCTTGAAGCTGTCATTATCCGTCAGGAATCTTTTTGTGGAGTGGATGACGACCGCTCTGTCATCTGTGTCCTGTAGATTCTGGTATCATTGGAAGGATGCGTCATGCGGTATGAAGCGTAATGGGCTCGGACGCACACTGGGCGCTGAATACGAAGCTGCCGCGAACAGTCACGTCGTAAGTGGCGTTATTTACTGCGCAACTGATTTGTTTCCTGAACATTGTGGCTATGATTACAGTCATTATGGCGGGGGAGGGGCGGCGGTCAGATCAGGGGCCCCCGGCCGTGTGAGTCCAGCAGTCACTGTAATGAAGCAGTCAGATATTATCTGCGGCGCGAAAGTGTTTTCAGTGAGATTTTCTTCATGCTTCATCCAAGATGTGCTCCGTACATGTGAACATCCGCAGAAGAGTCTTGGGCGAGTCGGTGTAATGTGGCAGTGTTAGAGCCAGAGGTTGTCCTCAGCAGCGACGTGTTGTAGGGCACAGTTCATACTGCAGTGGAGGATGTACAGACCTCCTCCTGCCCCAGTGGTGACGGCAGCCCTCCCTCCTCCTGCCCCAGTGGTGACGGCAGCCCTCCCTCCTCCTGCCCCAGTGGTGACGGCAGCCCTCCCTCCTCCTGCCCCAGTGGTGACGGCAGCCCTCCCTCCTCCTGCCCCAGTGGTGACGGCAGCCCTCCCTCCTCCTGCCCCAGTGGTGACGGCAGCCCTCCCTCCTCCTGCCTCAGTAGTGACCGCAGCCCTCCCTCCTCCTGCCCCAGTGGTGACGGCAGCCCTCCCTCCTCCTGCCCCAGTAGTGACGGCAGCCCTCCCTCCTCCTGCCCCAGTAGTGACGGCAGCCCTCCCTCCTCCCGCCCAGTAGTGACGGCAGCCCTCCCTCCTCCCGCCCCAGTAGTGGCGGCAGCCCTCCCTCCTCCCGCCCCAGTAGTGACGGCAGCCCTCCCTCCTCCCGCCCCAGTAGTGACGGCAGCCCTCCCTCCTCCCGCCCCAGTAGTGGCGGCAGCCCTCCCTCCTCCCGCCCCAGTGGTGGCGGCAGCCCTCCCTCCTCCCGCCCCAGTGGTGGCGGCAGCCCTCCCTCCTCCCGCCCCAGTGGTGGCGGCAGCCCTCCCTCCTCCCGCCCCAGTGGTGGCGGCAGCCCTCCCTCCTCCTGCCCCAGTGGTGGCGGCAGCCCGCCCTCCCCTCCTCCTGCCCCAGTGGTGGCGGCAGCCCGCCCTCCCTCCTCCTGCCCCAGTGGTGGCGGCAGCCCGCCCTCCCTCCTCCTGCCCCAGTGGTGGCGGCAGCCCGCCCTCCCTCCTCCTGCCCCAGTGGTGGCGGCAGCCCGCCCTCCCTCCTCCTGCCCCAGTGGTGGCGGCAGCCCGCCCTCCCTCCTCCTGCCCCAGTGGTGGCGGCAGCCCGCCCTCCCTCCTCCTGCCCCAGTGGTGGCGGCAGCCCGCCCTCCCTCCTCCTGCCCCAGTGGTGGCGGCAGCCCCGCCCTCCCTCCTCCTGCCCCAGTGGTGACGTCAGCCCTCCCTCCCTCCTCCTGCCCCAGTGGTGGCGTCAGCCCTCCCTCCCTCCTCCTGCCCCAGTGGTGGCGTCAGCCCTCCCTCCCTCCCTCCTCCTGCCCCAGTGGTGGCGGCAGCCCGCCCTCCCTCCTCCTGCCCCAGTGGTGGCGGCAGCCCTCCCTCCTCCTGCCCCAGTGGTGGCGGCAGCCCTCCCTCCTCCTGCCCCAGTGGTGGCGGCAGCCCTCCCTCCTCCTGCCCCAGTGGTGGCGGCAGCCCTCCCTCCTCCTGCCCCAGTGGTGGCGGCAGCCCTCCCTCCTCCTGCCCCAGTGGTGGCGGCAGCTCTCCCTCCCTCCTCCTGCCCCAGTGGTGACGGCAGCTCTCCCTCCCTCCTCCTGCCCCAGTGGTGACGGCAGCTCTCCCTCCCTCCTCCTGCCCCAGTGGTGACGGCAGCTCTCCCTCCCTCCTCCTGCCCCAGTGGTGACGGCAGCCCTCCTCCCTCCTCCTGCCCCAGGGGGTCCCCCCTCCTGCTGCCCCAGTGGTGGCGGCAGCCCTCCCTCCCTCCTGCTGCCCCAGTGGTGGCGGCAGCCCGCCCTCCCTCCTCCTGCCCCAGTGGTGGCGGCAGCCCGCCCTCCCTCCTCCTGCCCCAGTGGTGGCGGCAGCCCGCCCTCCCTCCTCCTGCCCCAGTGGTGGCGGCAGCCCGCCCTCCCTCCTCCTGCCCCAGTGGTGGCGGCAGCTCGCCCTCCCTCCTCCTGCCCCAGTGGTGACGGCAGCTCTCCCTCCTCCTCCTGCCCCAGTGGTGACGGCAGCTCTCCCTCCCTCCTCCTGCCCCAGTGGTGACGGCAGCTCTCCCTCCCTCCTCCTGCCCCAGTGGTGACGGCAGCTCTCCCTCCCTCCTCCTGCCCCAGTGGTGACGGCAGCTCTCCCTCCCTCCTCCTGCCCCAGTGGTGACGGCAGCCCTCCCTCCCTCCTCCTGCCCCAGTGGTGGCGGCAGCCCTCCCTCCCTCCTGCTGCCCCAGTGGTGGCGGCAGCCCGCCCTCCCTCCTGCTGCCCCAGTGGTGGCGGCAGCCCGCCCTCCCTCCTCCTGCCCCAGTGGTGGCGGCAGCCCGCCCTCCCTCCTCCTGCCCCAGTGGTGGCGGCAGCCCGCCCTCCCTCCTCCTGCCCCAGTGGTGGCGGCAGCCCTCCCTCCCTCCTCCTGCCCCAGTGGTGGCGGCAGCCCTCCCTCCCTCCTCCTGCCCAGTGGTGGCGGCAGCCCTCCCTCCCTCCTCCTGCCCCAGTGGTGGCGGCAACCCTCCCTCCCTCCTCCTGCCCCAGTTTGTCATCCCCTCCGAGGGTCCTTCCTTCTTTCCGGGAGCCCTGGCATGTGTGATTTCTGTCCATTTCACTGTAAGTAAAAGGAATGATTAGAAATGAAGGTCTGATCCGTTACCGAGGGGGATAATCCGGCGCGCACACCGTTTATTATTCGCTCTTCCGTGGCTGGACAACAATGGGTGGCCGCCACAATTGGCCGTCTTCTTTACCGGTCTGTATTATCACGGGTCACCGACCGGCGCTGTACATGTCACTTGGTAATGGTAAGCATGCTAAGAGCGTCGGGCTGGCGAATCGTTACGTCACTGTGCAGGGCGATCGCCATTGTGGTCATATTTAGCATGGGGGGGGGGCACTTTACTGTAACATTGTGCACCGTTCAATAATAAATGTTTACACCGCTGCCTGGTGAAGTGCTAAAACACATCCCGGCCGAGGACGCCGCCTGCATTGCCTGCGCTGAATTATTGATGGCGGAGCTGCCGCCTGCTGTACCCGTTTGCTGCCACTTGATGGCGCTGTTGCTCCAGCGATCGCCTCTGTGCACGTTTGCTGTAAATTCGCAGAGATTTTGTTGGTAAGATCTGTGAATATTATTGGATGAGGGGGGGCGGGGGGGCGGGGGGGCGGCGGGATAGTCACTTATTCTAATTGTGGAGCAGACAGACGTATTACTTCTCATTTTCACCTGTAATTCTCTCCATACCCTGCACAGTCTGGGGGGTCTGGGCTTACAGCTTAATTTTACATTTAGACTCAGTTTTTCAGAGAATTTCCTCCAAAAATCTAGAAATCCCCAGTAGCCTCCAGTCCTTGAATGGTCCTCTTGTGCCGAGCTGCCGCAGACTTCGTTCTCTGGAAAAGCTGGGTGGCAACCAGTGTGGCAGGTGGATCTGATGAGGGGTCACCCAGCTTTCCTAGACTTCTAAAATGCAGGATCAGGGTACTTTCACACTTGCGTTTTTCTTTTCCGGCATAGAGTTCCGTCACAGGGGCTCTATACCGGAAAATAACTGATCAGGCATATCCCCATGCATTCTGAATGGAGAGTAATCCGTTCAGTTTGCATCAGGATGTCTTCAGTTCAGTCGTTTTGACTGATCAGGCAAAAGAGAAAACCGTAGCATGCTACGGTTTTATCTCCGGCGAAAAAAACTGAAGACTTGCCTGAATGCCGGATCCGGCATTTTTTTCCATAGGAATGTATTAGTGCCGGATCCGTCCTTCCGGTCTGCCCATGCGCAGACCTTTAAAAATGAAAAAAAAAAAAAAAACGGATCCATTTTGCCTGATGACACCGGAAAAACGGATCCGTCCTTGCAATGCATTTTTCTGACTGATCAGGCATTTTTCTGACTGATCAGGATCCTGATCAGTCAGAAAAATGCCTGATCAGTCAGAAAAAATGACATCCGTTTGCATACAGTTTGCCTGATCAGGCAGTCAGTTCAGGCAACTGAACTGCCTGCCGGAATCAAACAACGCAAGTGTGAAAGTACCCTCAGATAGGGATGTCCTAATAATTCAGGACTCTGGGAAAGCTGAGTCCTACGTGATGGTCCTAAAAAACTGATCCGTCACTGAAAACAATGTAAGTCAATGGCGACAAATCCGTTTTTTTTTTTTTTTTTTTTTTGTTTTTTTTTTGGGGGGGGGGATCCTAAAAAACCCGGACCGGACTCCCATTAGGTTTTAGTGTATTTAGTGATGGATCTGTTTTTTTTTTTTTTTATGTCACACAACCGCATCATAACGGAAGGGAGGCCTCCTGATATGTAAAATCAATACCGATCCGTTTAATTCTGGAATTAACAACGCAAGTGTGAAAGTAGCCTTTCCAGACTGTATCAGTGTATCGGTGCAGGAGCAGAAACAATCTAATACTGCATCCTTGGCAACAAAGTATCAGTCTGTAACTGGGCGGATGTATCATTGCGAGAGCTGGATGAGCGCTGCACCGCGGTCTTTACCGGCAGCCATCTTGCTTGTTACCCAGCTTTCCTGATGTGTAGTTGCTGGTCAGGACTCTAGGAAAGCTGGGTAACAGCCCTGGTGGAGGCTGCCTCAGCAGCAGCCATGTCCCTCGTCACCCAGCTTTCCCAGAAACAGATATGACGACAGGATAGCCCTTCTGACAGGGTGAGGTTTATTTCCTGGGGACAGGCACTGGGCCGGTGTTGGGGCGTGGACAGGTCGGTAATGACGACGCCGTCTTTCTATCCCGTTTATTCCTTCCCGCGTTGTCCAGCCATCTTGCGGCCGTCCAGTCACTTGTTCAAGGTTCCCGGCGCGCTGATATATGGCGGAGGTGAGCGTCTGCTCTGGATGAGATATGTCCGCGGCCTCAGCTCAGACTCCATAAATTGTCTATGGGGAAAGAAGGCTACCGAGAACGTAGAGGCGGTGACCGGTTTCGAAGACCCCCCACTACCTTACATGGGGTCATACTGACTGAGGGGCTAGAGCCGAGATGGGGGCGATAGAAGAGGGACATGAGACGGGGGCTGAATGAAGGGTGTGGGGGGAGGGGTACGTTTTCTGTACTGTCACTCTCCATCTGCACCTCATCCAGCGCTCCGTCCCCAGGGGTCACCTTCCTCTCGCACATTGAGGCGCCGTCCGGTCAATTGCTCTTCCTCCTCTTGTCTTTGTGTCCTGGTTTCATTTAAAGCTCCGTCTTGAGTTGATTAGAGGAGACGTGCGCAGGTGGAGCAGAGATGGGACAGCAGAGCGATGCCTTCCCTTCATCATCGGGTGAGCAAGGTGACCCTTTACTCATCTCGTGTTTACACCCCCCCCCCCCCCCCCCTCCGATCCGCTAAACTGAGCTCCTATAATGCATAGCTGGTATCGCCAGATGACGGCACGGAGCCCCGTGTAAGGCACTAAACCAGCAGGAAATTCAACCTGCAGAATTGTGAGTTTAGCTCTGGAGGCTGATGAAATACATCATTTCAGTTAATGTTATGAAATATCTTATACCCGGCCACATCCAAAGCTGCATTCAAAATTCTATTACTCCTGTTGCATACAAAGCTGTAAAATCCGTCCCGTGCTGCAGAAGCCTGCATTTCACTCCTGCCCCTACTATTCAGCCGCACTCCAATGTATTCTACTCCTGTTGCATATAAAGCTTTTAGCAAGGTTCACCCCTTTTCTGCAGAATGCCCCTAGGTTGTTTTCTCCTCAAGTCACAACCAGAGCTGTCTTTACTAGTTTGCAGACGGCAGAGGCCGGAGAACCTTGCATCTCCTTGATGTGGCCATTACGATGATTTACAGGCTGAGCCATCATTTACTGTAGTCGCATCCAGAGCTGCATTCAGAAATCATGATGGTTTGCTGCCCCCTGCCGGTACACTTGAAGCTCCCACCACTTAGAGGTAGCTCCTCAACCCCTCTGATTATGGTGGACGTAGGTAACAATGCAGCAGGTATTAACGTGAGCACCATGTTCATTGTCTGGCCCCTGTGTCTTTCAGATACGTCCGGATTGTGGGGACCCACAACACAGTCAATAAAGTCTTCCACCTGGTGGCCTTCGAGTGCATGTTCACCCACAAGACCTTCACCCTGGAGCAAGGACTGATAGGTAAGAAATAGTCCTCCGATCTATGGGTGGGGGGCTCCCATAATGCACAGCTCCACCTGCCCAGGGGGCTCCCATAATGCACAGCTCCACCTGCCCTGGGGGCTCCCATAGTGCACAGCTCCACCTGCCCAGGGGGCTCCCATAGTGCACAGCACCACCTGCCCGGGGGGCTACCATAGTGCACAGCACCACCTGCCCGGGGGGCTCCCATAATGCACAGCTCCACCTTCCTGCGGGGCCTCCCATAATGCACAGCTCCACCTGCCCAGGGGGCTCCCATAATGCACAGCTCCCCCTGCCCAGGGGGCTCCCATAATGCACAGCTCCACCTGCCCAGGGGGCTCCCATAATGCACAGCTCCACCTGCCCAGGGGGCTCCCATAATGCACAGCTCCACCTTCCTGCGGGGCCTCCCATAATGCACAGCTCCACCTGCCCAGGGGGCTCCCATAATGCACAGCTCCACCTGCCCAGGGGGCTCCCATAATGCACAGCTCTACCTTCCTGGGGGGCTCCCATAGTGCACGGCTCCACCTGCCCTGGGGGCTCCCATAGTGCACAGCTCCACCTGCCCTGGGGGCTCCCATAGTGCACAGCTCCACCTGCCCTGGGGGCTCCCATAGTGCACAGCTCCACCTTCCTGGGGGGCTCCCATAGTGCACAGCTCCACCTTCCTGGGGGGCTCCCATAGTGCACAGCTCCACCTGCCCTGGGGGCTCCCATAGTGCACAGCTCCGCCTGCCCTGGGGGCTCCCATAGTGCACAGCTCCGCCTGCCCTGGGGGCTCCCATAGTGCACAGCTCCGCCTGCCCTGGGGGCTCCCATAGTGCACAGCTCCGCCTGCCCTGGGGGCTCCCATAGTGCACAGCTCCGCCTGCCCTGGGGGCTCCCATAGTGCACAGCTCCGCCTGACCTGGGGGCTCCCATAGTGCACAGCTCCACCTGACCTGGGGGCTCCCATAGTGCACAGCTCCACTTTCCCGGGGGGCTCCCATAATGCACAGCTCCACTTTCCCGGGGGCCTCCCATAATGCACTGCTCCACCTTCCTGGGGGGCTCCCATAGTGCACAGCTCCACCTTCCCGGGGGGCTCCCATAATGCACCTCTCCACCTTCCCGGGGGGCTCCCATAGTGCACAGCTCCACCTTCCTGGGGGCTCCCACAATTCCTGGTAAAGCACAAGGTGGATTTCAGACTACATCCGTCTCCAATAGACAGTGCAGCTAAGTTGGAGTCACTGCTTGGCGCTGGCTGCGATGGAGCAGAGTTGCAGTGTAAAGAGAGGGGAAGAGGCAGCTGCAATCTGAGCTGCTCAGCAGAGTCACTAACCTTTGCGCTAATGAAGCAGAGCTGCAGTGCAAAGCATGGGGAAAGGTCAGAGCAGTTGGCCTCTTATCTAGCAGACTACAGATTGCTGTAAATCAGTCTATAGAGGAGTTTGCTCAGGTAAGTGTCCGATCTCTCCGGAGGAGTCCTGATTGCACTGGACTATTGGGGAATTGTCATTTAAGCAGTTTCCAGTGTTTTCCTATTGCTCCTCATAGGTGGCTTGTACATTACGACCACTGCGGGTGATGGCGGTTTTTCATTTGCCGCCCCAGTAACCCCGCCCCCTCATGTCGGGGAGTGCTGAGCGGCAGCGGATGATACTTGGCCACGTATGTGACTCCTCTCAGCCTGATAAGAGCTGACACTTTGTTGCTGTGGGAATCTGGTTGCCATGGAGATAACGGCCACGAGTTGCTACATTGTAGAAATTGCAGTGTAGCGCTGAGTGCAGGGGGCGCTGTGTATCCCAGTAGTCGTTCCCCCCCCCATGATATAATGCACCCCTATATAATGTATTGTGTTACAGTCCCCGCAGAGAACGTCGCCACCATCGCAGAATGTGCCAGTGTGATCGAGGGCGTGAGCCGCAGCCGCAACGCTCTGCTGAACGGAGACACAAGGAATTACGACTGGGACTCGGGGTACACCTGTCACCAGCTGGGGAGCGGAGCCATCGTCGTCCAGCTGGCGCAGCCGTACATGATTGGCTCTATCAGGTGAGGGCTGCAGAGTATCGCACTGTGGTAATAAGAGGACTGCAGAACATCTCACCAATGTCTGCTGCTATACTAATAGGACTGCAGAACATCTCACCAATCTCTGCTGCTGTAATGGCAGCAATATGTGAACATGGTCTGCTATAGTAACAGGACTGCAGAACAGCTCACTGGTGTCTGCTGCTATAGTAACAGGACTGCAGATCATCTCACTGGTGTCTGCTGCTATAGTAACAGGACTGCAGAACATCTCACTGATGTCTGCTGCTATAGTAACAGGACTGCAGAACATCTCACTGGTGTCTGCTGCTATAGTAACAGGACTGCAGAACATCTCACTGGTGTCTGCTGCTATAGTAACAGGACTGCAGAACATCTCACTGGTGTCTGCTGCTATAGTAACAGGACTGCAGAACATCTCACTGGTGTCTGCTGCTATAGTAACAGGACTGCAGAACATCTCACTGGTGTCTGCTGCTATAGTAACAGGACTGCAGAACATCTCACTGGTGTCTGCTGCTATAGTAACAGGACTGCAGAACATCTCACTGGTGTCTGCTGCTATAGTAACAGGACTGCAGAACATCTCACTGGTGTCTGCTGCTATAGTAACAGGACTGCAGAACATCTCACTGGTGTCTGCTGCTATAGTAACAGGACTGCAGAACATCTCACTGGTGTCTGCTGCTATAGTAACAGGACTGCAGAACATCTCACTGGCGTCTGCTGCTATAGTAACAGGACTGCAGAACATCTCACTGGCGTCTGCTGCTATAGTAACAGGACTGCAGAACATCTCACTGGCGTCTGCTGCTATAGTAACAGGACTGCAGAACATCTCACTGGCGTCTGCTGCTATAGTAACGTGTGTGCAGAACATCTCACTGGTGTCTGCTGCTATAGTAACAGGACTGCAGAACATCTCACTGGCGTCTGCTGCTATAGTAACGTGTGTGCAGAACATCTCACTGGTGTCTGCTGCTATAGTAACAGGACTGCAGAACATCTCACTGGCGTCTGCTGCTATAGTAACAGGACTGCAGAACATCTCACTGGCGTCTGCTGCTATAGTAACAGGACTGCAGAACATCTCACTGGCGTCTGCTGCTATAGTAACAGGACTGCAGAACATCTCACTGGTGCCTGCTGCTATAGTAACAGGACTGCAGAACATCTCACTGGTGTCTGCTGCTATAGTAACAGGACTGCAGAACATCTCACAGGTATCCTGGTGTCAGCACTGTGGGACTGGCTGTGACCTGAGGGACTGTTCACATGTAATGTACTTTTTGTGTAACGCTGGGGGGTTGGTAAAGCAGTGCGACAACCCGCGGGGCACAGAGAAAGCTGCTGGATCTAAGTAATGTGTAATATCCAGAGATCAGCGGCGCCGTGCGCTGGTGCTTCTCCTCTGCCACCTGCCCCCGCAGATGATTGCTCTTACTGCCCAGGTAGCGCTCTCTTCACACTTGTTGTGGCAGGAAATGCTCCCGCTGCGTACACCAATGTTCCATCTCCTCCTGTGTGCCCCGTGGATAAGAGAGCGGGGCATCAGCGGATCCCAGGCGCGCCGCGTCCGTCCTCCCGTAATATTGATATAATAACCGGCTCCGTAATCACAGCCGGTCATGTGACTCCTGCTCATCTGCTGCAGCTAGGGTCACCACCTTCCCAACAAAAAATACCAACAAAGTTAAGCCACACCCCAAAGGGGGTGTGGTTGTGGGGCGTGGCTTAATACAGGGTGTTTGCTATCATACTGTGGCTCCCAATAATATTAATGCCACCATTAGTGCCCCAAGTAATAGTAATGCCCCCATTAACGCCCCCCAGAATTAATACTGCCCCCATTAGTGCCCCCCAGTAATAGCAATGGGCCCATTAGTGCCCTGCAATAAAAATGCTTCCAATAGTGCCCCCAGTAAGAATATTGCCCTATTAGTGCAACCCAGAATTAATTCCCCCATTAGTGCCCCCAGTTAGAATAATGCCCCCCATTAGTGCCCCCAGTTAGAATAATGCCCCCCATTAGTGCCCCCAGTTAGAATAATGCCCCCCATTAGTGCCCCCAGTTAGAATAATGCCCCCCATTAGTGCCCCCAGTTCAAATAATGCCCCCCATTAGTGCCCCCAGTTCAAATAGTGCCCCCAGTTTGAATAATGCCCCCATTAGTGCCCCACTTAGAATAATAGAGCAATGAAAGTGCTAATTAGTAGCAGTCGTTGTAGGTAAATACCGGCAATGAAAAAAACACCGCTACCGGCCACTAAAATACCGGCCTTGCCGATGAGATAGCAGCCGGGGGCGACCCTAACTGCAGCGGCAATAACTGTTACGAGTAGCGATGAGCGACACCATTTGTTCATAAATCGGCCTCCTTGAGCAGCGAGGGGTGCAGATCAAGACACCCCCCATGGACAGGGCCTGACATCTCACTGTGCATGCGCTGCGCTCGTCCAGTGCGCCTCTAGCTCCGACATTTCTACACTCGCCTTTTCGGGGAGATTTAGTGCAGGACGTGTCCATTTTCCTCGGCTCTGCCGCCAACGACAATTTAGGAGTGCAGCTCACCGACATCAAACACTTAGAGGAAGCTTCTTCCCGGGATAAGTGGCCCCATAAACCGCGGTACAACTCGGCTCCACTGTGCGCGCCTCCCGGTGATAAAAGTGCGACTGTAATGAATGTAAATAGCGGGATTTATATCGCACTTGTACTTTATAACCTAGTGAAGTGGAACGTTCCCAGAGATAATAGCGGCGGCGGCACAGCGCAGAGAGCGACCCCACCCCCCGGTCACGGTACAGCAGTGCCGACTGTGTCATTGAGCACAACTCAATAAAATATGGTTTGTTACATAGGACTGCAGGTAACATCTACTACATCAGTGTTTCCCAACCAGTGTGCCTCCAGCTGTTGCAAAACTACAACTCCCAGCATGCCCGGACAGCCTTTAGCTGTGCGGGCATGCTGGGAGGTGTAGTTTTGCAACAGCTGGAGGCACACTGGTTGGGAAACACTGTACTACATAACCTATACTCAGGGAGTTATCACTGTGTTATCTGTGGTGTTACATAGGACTGCTGGTGACATCTACTACATAACCTATACTCAGGGAGTTATCACTGTGTTATCTGTGGTGTTACATAGGACTGCAGGTGACATCTACTACATTAGCTGTACTCAGGGAGTTATCACTGTGTTATCTGTGGTGTTACATAGGACTGCAGGTGACATCTACTACATTACCTGTACTCAGAGAGGTATCACTGTGTTATCTGTGGTGTTACATAGGACTGCAGGTGACATCTACTACATTACCTGTACTCAGAGAGGTATCACTGTGTTATCTGTGGTGTTACATAGGACTGCAGGTGACATCTACTACATTACCTGTACTCAGAGAGGTATCACTGTGGTATCTGTGGTGTTACATAGGACTGCGGGTGCCCCTTTAGCTCTGCTACATCATGGGTCTACTGTTTGTTCTTCATCAGACGTCTACACATCAGGGTTCTGACTGGGGCAGAGCGAATCGACTTTGGATGAAACGTTCCAGTACTGTACGGAGCAGGGGTTCTGTCCAGTATTAGAATGTACTGGTACCACTTGGAACCGAACCAGAGTTCGGAGCTCCTGCTAAGATGTTTCATCCGAAGTCGCTTCGCTCACCCCTGGTTCTGACTATTGAGCAGCGGGGGCGCTTCCGGATTCAGGTTTCTGCAGAACTAGAACGCGCTCCGAGGAGCAGCCGATTGTGGAGGAGACACATTTACATGCAGTGATCTCCTCCACAGTATGGGGAGCAGTGATCACTGTGTTTCCTCCCAGTATCGGGGGGGTTTGCTGGGGGGGAGGGGGTGTTCCCTTACATCCCTCTTTAGCCCCCCCATCCCCTCTGCAGTCTTTGTAATGGACTTGGTGGTCTCATTAGCCGGACCAGACGTGGCGGTGTAAATGCGGGGGCGCTCGGCTCCGTCCTGATGCATATGTAAAGGCTCTGCATGAATACATCCTGTCTGATTACATAATGGCCGCTGCCCTCCCACCTCCGCAGACGTGCTAATGAGGGGAGCCGCAGAGCCGTGTCCCCAGGGGCCACCGCCGACAGCCGGCAGGGGGGGTGGGATTCAGCTGCTTTATCTTTTATTGTCTTTGGTTTAGTTTCTCTAATTTGTATCTTATTATATTTTATATCCTGTAAATTCCTATAATCCGCCATCAGTTCAGGGTCAGATTCTGTTTGTCCCAGATTATCGGACGTATAAAACATCAAACCTGCAGGAGCCGAAAAAATAATCTCTTATTAATAGAGGAATTATCTGAGAATATTGATGGGAGTAACGTGGGCGGAGCTGTGACAACCTCTAATAGCACTATAGCTGACTCCAGTAACATGGGCGGGGCTGTGACAACCTCTAATAGCACTATAGCTGACTCCAGTAACATGGGCGGAGCTGTGACAACCTCTAATAGCACTATAGCTGACTCCAGTAACATGGGCGGGGCTGTGACAACCTCTAATAGCACTATAGCTGACTCCAGTAACATCGGCGGGGCTGTTACAACCTCTAATAGCACTATAGCTGACTCCAGTAACATGGGCGGAGCTGTGACAACCTCTAATAGCACTATAGCTGACTCCAGTAACATGGGCGGAGCTGTTACAACCTCTAATAGCACTATAGCTGACTCCAGTGACATGGGCGGGGCTGTCACAACCTCTAATAGCACTATAGCTGACTCCAGTAACATGGGCGGAGCTGTGACAACCTCTAATAGCACTATAGCTGACTCCAGTAACATGGGCGGAGCTGTGACAACCTCTAATAGCACTATAGCTGACTCCAGTAACATGGGCGGGGCTGTGACAACCTCTAATAGCACTATAGCTGACTCCAGTGACATGGGCGGGGCTGTCACAACCTCTAATAGCACTATAGCTGACTCCAGTAACATGGGCGGAGCTGTGACAACCTCTAATAGCACTATAGCTGACTCCAGTAACATGGGCGGGGCTGTGACAACCTCTAATAGCACTATAGCTGACTCCAGTAACATGGGCGGAGCTGTGACAACCTCTAATAGCACTATAGCTGACTCCAGTGACATGGGCGGGGCTGTGACGACCTCTAATAGCACTATAGCTGACTCCAGTAACATGGGCGGAGCTGTGACAACCTCTAATAGCATTATAGCTGACTCCAGTGACATGGGCGGGGCTGTGACAACCTCTAATAGCACTATAGCTGACTCCAGTAACATGGGCGGAGCTGTGACAACCTCTAATAGCACTATAGCTGACTCCAGTAACATGGGCGGAGCTGTGACAACCACTAATAGCACTATAGCTGACTCCAGTAACATGGGCGGGGCTGTGACAACCTCTAATAGCACTATAGCTGACTCCAGTGACATGGGCGGGGCTGTGACAACCTCTAATAGCACTATAGCTGACTCCAGTAACATGGGCGGAGCTGTGACAATAGCACTATAGCTGACTCCAGTAACATGGGCGGAGCTGTGACAACCTCTAATAGCACTATAGCTGACTCCAGTAACATGGGCGGGGCTGTGACAACCTCTAATAGCACTATAGCTGACTCCAGTAACATGGGCGGAGCTGTGACAACCTCTAATAGCACTATAGCTGACTCCAGTAACATGGGCGGAGCTGTGACAACCACTAATAGCACTATAGCTGACTCCAGTAACATGGGCGGAGCTGTGACAACCTCTAATAGCACTATAGCTGACTCCAGTAACATGGGCGGAGCTGTGACAACCTCTAATAGCACTATAGCTGACTCCAGTAACATGGGCGGAGCTGTGACAACCACTAATAGCACTATAGCTGACTCCAGTAACATGGGCGGGGCTGTGACAACCTCTAATAGCACTATAGCTGACTCCAGTGACATGGGCGGAGCTGTGACAACCTCTAATAGCACTATAGCTGACTCCAGTGACATGGGCGGAGCTGTGACAACCTCTAATAGCACTATAGCTGACTCCAGTGACATGGGCGGAGCTGTGACAACCTCTAATAGCACTATAGCTGACTCCAGTAACATGGGCGGGGCTGTGACAACCTCTAATAGCACTATAGCTGACTCCAGTAACATGGGCGGGGCTGTGACAACCTCTAATAGCACTATAGCTGACTCCAGTAACATGGGCGGGGCTGTGACAACCTCTAATAGCACTATAGCTGACTCCAGTAACATGGACGGAGCTGTGACAACCTCTAATAGCACTATAGCTGACTCCAGTAACATGGACGGAGCTGTGACAACCTCTAATAGCACTATAGCTGACTCCAGTAACATGGGCGGAGATGTGACAACCTCTAATAGCACTATAGCTGACTCCAGTAACATGGGCGGAGCTGTGACAACCTCTAATAGCACTATAGCTGACTCCAGTAACTTGGGCGGGGCTGTGACAACCTCTAATAGCACTATAGCTGACTCCAGTGACATGGGCGGAGCTGTGACAACCTCTAATAGCACTATAGCTGACTCAGTGACATGGGCGGAGCTGTGACAACCCTAATAGCACTATAGCTGACTCCAGTAACATGGGCGGAGCTGTGACAACCTCTAATAGCACTATAGCTGACCTCCAGTAACATGGGCGGGGCTGTGACAACCTCTAATAGCACTATACCTGACTCCAGTAACATGGGCGGGGCTGTGACAAACCTCTAATGGCACTATACTGACTCCAGTAACATGGGCGGGGCTGTGACAACCTCTAATGGCACTATAGCTGACTCCAGTAACATGGACGGAGCTGTGACAACCTCTAATAGCACTATAGCTGACGCCAGTAACATGGGCGGAGCTGTGACAACCTCTAATAGCACTATAGCTGACTCCAGTGACATGGGCGGAGCTGTGACAACCTCTAATAGCACTATAGCTGACTCCAGTGACATGGGCGGAGCTGTGACAACCCCTAATAGCACTATAGCTGACATCCAGTAACATGGGCGGAGCTGTGACAACCTCTAATAGCACTATAGCTGACATCCAGTAACATGGGCGGGGCTGTGACAACCTCTAATAGCACTATAGCTGACTCCAGTAACATGGGCGGGGCTGTGACAACCTCTAATAGCACTATAGCTGGACTCCAGTAACATGGGCGGAGGCTGTGACAACCTCTAATAGCACTATAGCTGACTCCAGTAACATGGGCGGGGCTGTGACAACCTCTAATAGCACTATAAGCTGACTCCAGTAACATGGGCGGGAGCTGTGACAACCTCTAATAGCACTATAGCTGACTCCAGTAACATGGGCGGAGCTGTGACAACCTCTAATAGCACTATAGCTGACTCCAGTACATTGGCGGGGCTGTGACAAACCTCTAATAGCACTATAGCTGACTCCAGTGACATGGGCGGAGCTGTGACAACCTCTAATAGCACTATAGCTGACTCCAGTGACATGGGCGGAGCTGTGACAACCTCTAATAGCACTATAGCTGACTCCAGTGACATTGGCGGAGCTGTGACAACCTCTAATAGCACTATAGCTGACTCCAGTAACAGGGGCGGAGCTGTGACAACCTCTAATAGCACTATAGCTGACTCCAGTACATGGGCGGGCTGTGACAACCTCTAATAGCACTATAGCTGACTCCAGTAACATGGGCGGGCTGTGACAACCTCTAATAGCACTATAGCTGACTCCAGTAACATGGGCGGGGCTGTGACAACCTAATAGCACTATAGCTGACTCCAGTAACATGGGCGGGGCTGTGACAACCTCTAATAGCACTATACCCGACTAGTAACATGGGCGGGCTGTGACAACCTCTAATAGCACTATAGCTGACTCCAGTAACATGGGCGGGGCTGTGACAACCTCTAATAGCACTATAGCTGACTCCAGTAACATGGGCGGGCTGTGACAACCTCTAATAGCACTATAGCTGACTCCAGTAACATGGGCGGAGCTGTGACAACCTCTAATAGCACTATAGCTGACTCCAGTAACATGGGCGGCTGTGACAACCTCTAATAGCACTATAGCTGACTCCAGTAACATGGGCGGGCTGTGACAACCTCTAATAGCACTATAGCTGACTCCAGTAACATGGGCGGAGCTGTGACAACCTCTAATAGCACTATAGCTGACTCCAGTAACATGGCGAGCTGTGACAACCTCTAATAGCACTATAGCTGACTCCAGTAACATTGGGCGGGGCTGTGACACCTCTAATAGCACTATAGCTGACTCCAGTGACATGGGCGGAGCTGTGACAACCTCTAATAGCACTATAGCTGACTCCAGTGACATGGGCGGAGCTGTGACAACCCCTAATAGCACTATAGCTGACTCCAGTGACATGGGCGGAGCTGTGACAACCTCTAATAGCACTATAGCTGACTCCAGTGACATGGGCGGGGCTGTGACAACCTCTAATGGCACTATAGCTGACTCCAGTAACTTGGGCGGGGCTGTGACAACCTCTAATAGCACTATAGCTGACTCCAGTAACATGGGCGGAGCTGTGACAACCTCTAATAGCACTATAGCTGACTCCAGTAACATGGGCGGAGCTGTGACAACCTCTAATAGCACTATAGCTGACTCCAGTAACATGGGCGGAGCTGTGACAACCTCTAATAGCACGATAGCTGCTCCAGTAACATGGGCGGAGCTGTGACAACCTCTAATAGCACTATAGCTGACTCCAGTAACATGGGCGGAGCTGTGACAACCTCTAATAGCACTATAGCTGACTCCAGTAACATGGGCGGAGCTGTGACAACCTCTAATAGCACTATAGCTGACTCCAGTAACATGGGCGGAGCTGTGACAACCTCTAATAGCACTATAGCTGACTCCAGTAACATTGGGCGGGAGCTGTGACAACCTCTAATAGCACTATAGCTGACTCCAGTAACATGGGCGGGGCTGTGACAACCTCTAATAGCACTATAGCTGACTCCAGTGACATGGGCGGGAGCTGTGACAACCTCTAATAGCACTATAGCTGACATCCAGTGACATGGGCGGAGCTGTGACAACCTCTAATAGCACTATAGCTGACTCCAGTAACATGGGCGGAGCTGTGACAACCTCTAATAGCACTATAGCTGACTCCAGTAACATGGGCGGGGCTGTGACAACCTCTAATAGCACTATAGCTGACTCCAGTAACATGGGCGGGGCTGTGACACCTCTAATAGCACTATAGCTGACTCCAGTAACATGGGCGGGGCTGTGACAACCTCTAATAGCACTATAGCTGACTCCAGTAACATGGGCGGGGCTGTGACAACCTCTAATAGCACTATAGCTGACTCCAGTAACATGGGCGGGGCTGTGACAACCTCTAATAGCACTATAGCTGACTCCAGTAACATGGGCGGAGCTGTGACAACCTCTAATAGCACTATAGCTGACTCCAGTAACATGGGCGGAGCTGTGACAACCTCTAATAGCACTATAGCTGACTCCAGTAACATGGGCGGGGCTGTGACAACCTCTAATAGCACTATAGCTGACTCCAGTAACATGGGCGGAGCTGTGACAACCCCTAATAGCACTATAGCTGACTCCAGTAACATGGGCGGAGCTGTGACAATAGCACTATAGCTGACTCCAGTAACATGCGCGGGGCTGTGACAACCTCTAATAGCACTATAGCTGACTCCAGTAACATGGGCGGGGCTGTGACAACCTCTAATAGCACTATAGCTGACTCCAGTAACATGGGCGGGGCTGTGACAACCTCTAATAGCACTATAGCTGACTCCAGTAACATGGGCGGGGCTGTGACAACCTCTAATAGCACTATAGCTGACTCCAGTAACATGGGCGGGGCTGTGACAACCTCTAATAGCACTATAGCTGACTCCAGTAACATGGGCGGGGCTGTGACAACCTCTAATAGCACTATAGCTGACTCCAGTAACATGGGCGGAGCTGTGACAACCTCTAATAGCACTATAGCTGACTCCAGTAACATGGGCGGAGCTGTGACAACCTCTAATAGCACTATAGCTGACTCCAGTAACATGGGCGGGGCTGTGACAACCTCTAATAGCACTATAGCTGACTCCAGTAACATGGGCGGAGCTGTGACAACCCCTAATAGCACTATAGCTGACTCCAGTAACATGGGCGGAGCTGTGACAATAGCACTATAGCTGACTCCAGTAACATGCGCGGGGCTGTGACAACCTCTAATAGCACTATAGCTGACTCCAGTAACATGGGCGGGGCTGTGACAACCTCTAATAGCACTATAGCTGACTCCAGTAACATGGGCGGGGCTGTGACAACCTCTAATAGCACTATAGCTGACTCCAGTAACATGGGCGGGGCTGTGACAACCTCTAATAGCACTATAGCTGACTCCAGTAACATGGGCGGGGCTGTGACAACCTCTAATAGCACTATAGCTGACTCCAGTAACATGGGCGGGGCTGTGACAACCTCTAATAGCACTATAGCTGACTCCAGTAACATGGGCGGGGCTGTGACAACCTCTAATAGCACTATAGCTGACTCCAGTAACATGGGCGGAGCTGTGACAACCTCTAATAGCACTATAGCTGACTCCAGTAACATGGGCGGGCTGTGACAACCTCTAATAGCACTATAGCTGACTCCAGTAACATGGGCGGAGCTGTGACAACCCCTAATAGCACTATAGCTGACTCCAGTAACATGGGCGGAGCTGTGACAATAGCACTATAGCTGACTCCAGTAACATGGGCGGGGCTGTGACAACCTCTAATAGCACTATAGCTGACTCCAGTAACATGGGCGGGGCTGTGACAATAGCACTATAGCTGACTCCAGTAACATGGGCGGGGCTGTGACAACCACTAATAGCACTATAGCTGACTCCAGTAACATGGGCGGGCTGTGACAACCTCTAATAGCACTATAGCTGACTCCAGTAACATGGGCGGAGCTGTGACAACCTCTAATAGCACTATAGCTGACTCCAGTAACATGGGCGGGGCTGTGACAACCTCTAATAGCACTATAGCTGACTCCAGTTACATGGGCGGAGCTGTGACAACCTCTAATAGCACTATAGCTGACTCCAGTAACATGGGCGGAGCTGTGACAACCTCTAATAGCACTATAGCTGACTCCAGTGACATGGGCGGGGCTGTGACAACCACTCTCTTTACTGCTTATTAACCCTAACAACGTGGGCGTGGCTGTGACACCTCACAACATGGCAGCAGACCTCTTGCCGGCTCTGACCGCGTGCCCAACCTCTCACAATATAATCGTCATTCGATTCGCGGTTTATTCCTGAACGCCAGTGAGTTTGCGTCCGCTCGTGAATTCCCCGCAGACCCGCGCTGAATATATTGTTAAGGATTACAGATCGCGCGGCGGCACTTGGCCCTTCTGTCAGATGCGAGGTCGTGAATATTCATGGAGGTAACTGGCAGAATCTTGGCCGGGGCGACTCTTCCGGAGAATAAATTCACAGCATTCAACGGTTAAGTGCGTCGGTCCCCGCAGACCATCGCATCTCGACTTGTACACACAAAAACTACAGTAAACACTAAGTTCGACACTGAAGTTTATTGAAGATTATTGTGCAGCAGACGATCGCCATCGCCCGTGCAGGTAACAGCGCGTCAGTCGCAAGGCGGACGCATCAAGTCAACTACGTCTTCGTGTTTAGAGACACATTTTGCATCTTCTTCCTCAATCCTGAGGAGGATCCAGGGTCGTGCGCCATTTTTTTGCAGCCATTAGATGGCATAAAGAAAACCGTATGGTTTTTCTATGCGCCATTTTTGCCTCCCATATATTTGTTATTATTAGCGCCATTATTCCAGTGGCCCCTCGTGTCTACAGAGGAGTAGTGCAGAAACCACATAAGGAATCTCCTGATTTCTCGTCGGTATATGCGGAAATCCCCGGCCTCCATTGTTTGCCGCCCCCCTTGTGCTGCCTTTAATGTGCGATCCGAGTCTGGACTGAACCATTTATAAAGTGGCTTTAATAGTACTTGGCAGCGATCCCCTCCGTGCGGCCAGACACGCAGCGTCCTTCTAATCATACGATGTGATGCTGCGTCCTCACTGCTTCTGAAGCCCAGCAGCACATTGTGCATCTGTCTATTTCTTCCCCTCCATTTGTTCCTTTGAAGACCAGAATCTAAAGCCGCCCGGTGGATCCGATGATCAAATAAATCCCACGGAGTAGAGTAATTAGCCGCATTGTCATTATCATATTATCCTGTGTTACCGCCACAAACTGTTGGAGTCATCCATAACCGGTGGATAGATGCGGTATGAGCAGCAGGTGCTGATATCGGAATAGAGGAACTGTCACTGGGTAGTGCATTGTTACAGATGGTCGCAGTGATGCGGGTGGTGGCGGTGTTACACTTAGTAGCAATGTTGCAAGTGGTGGAAATGCTACAGGTGGTAGAGGTGTTACAGGTGGCGGTGTTACAGCTGTAAGCAATGCTACAGGTGGTGGTAATGATACCAGTGGTGGAGGTGTTACAGGTGGTGTTGGGAATGTTGCGGGTAGTGGCGGTGTTACAGGTGGTGTTGGGAATGTTGCGGGTAGTGGCGGTGTTACAGGTGGTGTTGGGAATGTTACGGGTAGTGGCAGTGTTACAGGTGGTGTTGGGAATGTTACGGGTAGTGGCAGTGTTACAGGTGGTGTTGGGAATGTTACGGGTAGTGGCAGTGTTACAGGTGGTGTTGGGAATGTTGCGGGTAGTGGCGGTGTTACAGGTGGTGTTGGGAATGTTACGGGTAGTGGCGGTGTTACAGGTGGTGTTGGGAATGTTACGGGTAGTGGCGGTGTTACAGGTGGTGTTGGGAATGTTACGGGTAGTGGCGGTGTTACAGGTGGTGTTGGGAATGTTACGGGTAGTGGCGGTGTTACAGGTGGTGTTGGGAATGTTACGGGTAGTGGCGGTGTTACAGGTGGTGTTGGGAATGTTACGGGTAGTGGCAGTGTTACAGGTGGTGTTGGGAATGTTACGGGTAGTGGCGGTGTTACAGGTGGTGTTGGGAATGTTACGGGTAGTGGCGGTGTTACAGGTGGTGTTGGGAATGTTACGGGTAGTGGCGGTGTTACAGGTGGTGTTGGGAATGTTACGGGTAGTGCGGTGTTACAGGTGGTGTTGGGAATGTTACGGGTAGTGGCGGTGTTACAGGTGGTGTTGGGAATGTTACGGGTGGGGGCGGTGTTACAGGTGGTGTTGGGAATGTTACGGGTAGTGGGCGGTGTTACAGGTGGTGTTGGGAATGTTACGGGTAGTGGCAGTGTTACAGGTGGTGTTGGGAATGTTACGGGTAGTGGCAGTGTTACAGGTGGTGTTGGGAATGTTACGGGTAGTGGCGGTGTTACAGGTGGTGGGAATATTACGGGTAGTGGCAGTGTTACAGGTGGTGTTGGGAATGTTACGGGTAGTGGCAGTGTTACAGGTGGTGGTAATGATGCGAGTGGTGGAGGTGTTACAGGTGGCGGTGGGAATGCTACAGGTAGTGGCGGTGTTGGGAATGTTATGGGTAGTGGCGGTGTTACAGGTGGTGTCGGGAATGTTACGGATGGTGAGGGTATTGTACAGGTAGTCGAGAACTTAACGATGGTGTTGGAAATATTATTGGTGGTGGCGGTGTTACAGGTGGTGTTGGGAATGTTACGGATGGTCGCAGTGTTAGGGGTGTGTTGGGATTGTTACGGGTGTTACAGGTGGTGTTGGGAATGTTATAGGTGGTGAGAAGATTGTACAGGTGGTACAGATCTTACTGGTGGTGTTGGAAATATTCTGGGTGTTGGGGGTGTTACAGGTGGTGTTGGGAATGTTACGGGTGGTGGAGGCGGTAAGGGTGGTATAGAGAATGTTACAGGTGGTGTTGGGCATGTAAGGGTGGTTGCGGGGTTACAGGTGATGCCATGCTGATTTAGCTCTGCCCGCTTCGGTCAGTGACGCCCTTCGGTGCCCGCCTTTAGTTGCTGTATCCGGTCCATGAGCCGTGAACAGCGCAGTGCCCTCTACCGCAAAGTCTTCATTGTGAAATCAAGTGCAATGTAACACAGGGATACAGCGATACAATGTAACATACCCCCCCTGATGTCGCCGTCCTTCAGACTGGTCTCTGACTAATCAGCCTTCATCTTTATTTCCATAGATTATTGCTGTGGGATTGCGACGACCGCAGTTACAGCTACTACATCGAGGTGTCTACAAACCAGCAGCAGTGGACCATGGTGGCCGATCACACAAAGGTTCCCTGCAGGTAAATGTGAACCAAGACAGTTCTGGGGCAAATAGTTTATTATTAGTATTTCTCTAATTAATAGAACATAATGAAATCCGTGTCTAAAACTCACTGCACCGAAAATTGTCCTGTGGGTGCAGTACCAACATTAAACTGCAGGTGTCACTATAGCCTTACAAAGGACAACAGGGACGTGCCCAGTTTGAGCATTCTGGGGGTCCCAGCTCTGGGGCACTCACGTCTCTGTAGACCGGGGACGTACTGTGACCCCCCCCCCATTTGCAGATTCAGAGCAGCCGCATTGAACTCATTGGTAATCGGTGGACAGTAAGAAGGATGGGAGTACCCCTTTAAGTACAAGTCTGCCTCGTGCTCTGATTAGATGAAAACTGACTGGTATTAGGCTCCTGTGCTATAGCACAAACAGTATGTATTTAGTTCGTAGTGGAGATCCCCTTTAAGCCTGCGGAGATTTGGAGATTTATGGTTGTCTGATTAGCATTTGTGTTCCGCCCCGCGGTTGCGAAGAAATGGCGACCTTCTCTTATCTCAGGCGATCACATGTTGATTTTAGCGCTTTGTCTATATGCAACAGGGGAGGATTTTTTTAGTTTTTTCATATTAGCCATTGCGCTGTCAGGTGACACGGTCGGCCTTTTCGCCTCTTACGGGTTTCACATGTGTCATGTACCTCTCATAGCTCTGAGCCCGCTTACCCAGACAGTACTTAGCCCTTATTAGACAGCGCCCCGGCTGATAAAGGTTACATCGGATGTGATGGATTCCGGCTCGTACCGCCATGATAGGGAAAAACCGCCTGTCAAACCGCGGGACGAGTCAGAGACTTGTTATCCCGCTCCCTGTCTTCATGTACTGTAACCAGCGCCTGTGTGAATGATGCACTCCCGGACGTCTCGTCCTGTCCTGCTTCATCCGCAGAAGCTGTCACGCCGTTTATTACCGTATCGCTACCCTCCTTAATAGAAGCCAATTAGCGCCCCGCGCCAATGTCATTGTCATTCCTTTAAATGCCGAGCGGAGATTTACTTCTCGCCTTCACCTGTAATGACAATAAAGAAAGTCTCTCTTCTTTTTTCCTCTTCTTAAAGGGCAAACGCTTATGATAATTTATATTTGGCGTCCTCGCTGTCTTCCGTCTCACGCTGTTGTCCGTTATAAAAAACGAGCCGTCTGAGCTGTAAATAGCAAGAGGCGGGCGATAATTACACCCGACCGCTCAGCCGGCTAACCTTTCCTTTGTATCAAAAAACATCCATTGTAGCGCGTTGTTCCGGAGAATAAATATCTGTCTGCAGGACGAGCCCGGGGTACGCAGCTCTAATGCCGCTCAGAGGTCTCGCCTCCAGCTTAGAAATGGCGTGAGCGTTAAGAACATATGCTATTCTTATGGGCATAGTGCGCCATTACCCTATCCCTCCCCCATACCGTGGGTAATAGACGTCTGTATAGACTGGACACAATTGTAACAAACCCTCAGATGTGAGAAGTATTAGGTCTGTACAGGATTTCAGCTGCTGAATGTAACCAGGAACTTTTCAGCTCACTGACAACAAGCAGAGATCTTGAAATTGGTGATGACCTCAAAAGGTAATGGAAGTGCACCGTGCAGACTCCTAGGCCGTGGCTTCAGAGCAGCAATTCTAGGTAAAATCATGGCATTACCACTGCGGACTTTGGTCATTGAGATCTCTACATGATTTATGATAACGATAACTATATTCCACTGGCACCATTATCACTGCATGCAACGAGATGAGGCGAGAGACAGCGAGGACGACTACAATGCTCATCCTCTGCACATCCTGATCTAGGAGATAAAGGATTCCGAGCCAGAGATGCTGCATGAATCCTGCTGCTATATAAAGAATTTCTAATTATAAAGTTTAATTAAGTTCATTATTCTCTGCTGCAGATTAAATGAATATGAAACATTCCCAATTACATCTCACTGTACATTATAACTGCCTTACCCATCATGTGCTATACACCTGCAATATAGGTAATGAATATGACTGCTATAATAATATGCAGTAACATATATATATATATATATATATATATATATATATATATAGCTACTATAATACTGCTCCTATGTACAAGAATATAACTACTATAATACTGCTCCTATGTACAAGAATATAACTACTATAATACTGCCTCCTATGTACAAGAATATAACTACTATAATACTGCTCCTATGTACAAGAATATAGCTACTATAATACTGCCTCCTATGTACAAGAATATAACTACTATAATACTGCCTCCTATGTACAAGATATAACTACTATAATACTGCCTCCTATGTACAAGAATATAAACTACTATAATACTGCCTCCTATGTACAAGAATATAACTACTATAATACTGCTCCTATGTACAAGAATATAACTACTATAATACTGCTGCCTCCTATGTACAAGAATATAGCTACTATAATACTGCTCCTATGTACAAGAATATAGCTACTATAATACTGCCTCCTATGTACAACAATATAGCTACTATAATACTGCCTCCTCTGTACAAGAATATAGCTACTATAATACTGCCTCCTCTGTACAAGAATATAGCTACTATAATACTGCCTCCTCTGTACAAGAATATAACTACTATAATACTGCTCCTATGTACAAGAATATAACTGCTATAATACTGCCTCCTATGTACAAGAATATAACTACTATAATACTGCTCCTATGTACAAGAATATAACTACTATAATACTGCTCCTATGTACAAGAATATAACTACTATAATACTGCTCCTATGTACAGGAATATAACTACTATAATACTGCTCCTCTGTACAAGAATATAACTACTATAATACTGCTCCTATATACAAGAATATAACTACTATAATACTGCTCCTATGTACAAGAATATAACTGCTATAATACTGCTCCTATATACAAGAATATAACTGCTATAATACTGCTCCTATGTGCAAGAATATAACTACTATAATACTGCTCCTATGTACAAGATATAACTACTATAATACTGCTCCTATGTACAAGAATATAACTACTATAATACTGCTCCTATGTACAAGAATATAACTACTATATACTGCCTCCTATGTACAAGAATATAACTACTATAATACTGCTCCTATGTACAAGAATATATCTACTATAATACTTCTCCTATGTACAGGAATATAACTACTATAATACTGCTCCTATGTACAGGAATATAACTACTATAATACTGCTCCTATGTACAAGAATATATCTACTATAATACTTCTCCTATGTACAGGAATATAACTACTATAATACTTCTCCTATGTACAGGAATATAACTACTATAATACTGCTCCTATGTACAGGAATATAACTACTATAATACTGCTCCTATGTACAAGAATATACTACTATAATACTGCTCCTATGTACAAGAATATATCTACTATAATACTGCTCCTATGTACAAGAATATAACTACTATAATACTGCCTCCTATGTACAAGAATATAACTACTATAATACTGCTCCTATGTACAAGAATATATCTACTATAATACTGCTCCTATGTACAAGAATATAACTACTATAATACTGCTCCTATGTACAAGAATATAACTACTATAATACTGCCTCCTATGTACAAGAATATAACTACTATAATACTGCTCCTCTGTACAAGAATATAACTACTATAATACTGCTCCTATGTACAAGAATATAACTACTATAATACTGCCCCCATGTTGATGTGTATACGGCTGTGATGCTGGTTTTCCCACGCGGTCTTGTATTTTTCACGTTAATCAGCAGTTACACGTAGCGGTGGATTTTCAGGCTTTTGTGCAGGGACGGTGTTTTCCTCTGTTGTTGGATTGCGGCTCATTGTGTGCTTGCTGTCCGGTCTGGCAGTGTTTTGTGCTCTTGTCTTTGTGAGTGTCAGGTGCGAGCAGTGAATGTGTCCTGGGTGACAGTATAATGGCGGTGGATATTGAGCCTGTGTTCCCTGCGTTATATTGAATATGAGGTTTCTTTGCATGTCGTTGCTCACGGCTCATTGTCTGCAAATCTCTTTTCAGGGATAGAATAGAGGAGCAGTGAGCGTGTCCTCTCAGCCACCGCCTGCGCCTCATAGTCTCTACTGCTGCTGTTCTGTCCACCCTCACAAACATTCTGAAGTTGACACTTTGGTACAGGATAGTGACGCTGACGTTTGGGGTACAGGATAGTGACGCTGACGTTTGGGGTACAGGATGACGACGCTGACGCTTGGGGTACAGGATGACGACGCTGACGCTTGGGGTACAGGATGACGACGCTGACGCTTGGGGTACATTGGTGCTGACGCTTGGGGGTACAGGGTGGCGCCGCCGCCGCTTGGGGTACAGGGTGGCGCTGCCGCCGCCGCTTGGGGTACAGGGTGGCGCCGCCGCCGCCGCTTGGGTACAGGGTGGCGCCGCCGCCGCCGCTTGGGGTACAGGGTGGCGCCGCCGCCGCTTGGTGTACAGGGTGCGCGCCGAAGGGGCGCCGCAGCCGCTTGGGGTACAGGGTGGCGCCGCCGCCGCTTGGGGTACAGGGTGGCGCCGCCGCCGCTTGGGGTACAGGGTGGCGCCGCCGCCGCCGACGCTTGGGGTACAGGATGACGACGCTGGGGGTAATACTTTACTTTCCGTCCCTGTAGAATGAGGTCAGCCTCTTAATGTGTGGATTGTTTCTAGTGTAATCTGCTGCAGGGCTCGCAGGGTTAACGTTTACTGGTTTCATCCTTAGCTTCTCTGGAGATAAGCGGCACATTCGGGTCTGAATGCCGCTCCTCTCATTTTGGGGGTTGCTCCTGCTGCCTGTTCATGGGGAGATGTTTAGGGTCCATTCTTGTATAAGTAAAAATATGCAACTTTGTAGCGGATATTTTCTAACATTCTACTTTCAGGATCTCTGCTTGCTGTCAGTGAGTGTGACCATTCTATCAAATCCATGTATAAAGTTGGATGATTTGTACTCCAGTCACACCTGAAGCTGCAGTCACAGCCAGCCATCAGGAGCAATCTTTTACTCTGTAGCTTCAGCTCCAGTCCCTGACAGGTTGTGGGGTGAACATTTTATTGTACTCACACTGATCCAGCAGGGGGCGGCAGTGGGGCATGTGCTCGGTTTACTTCATGGTGATTGCAGCTCTGGTCGTTACTGGAGCAGAAACCGTTTTTTATGTAGAACGCTGTGTAATTTAAAGGTGAAGTTGCTCTTTGTTCCTCTGTGCTTTAGCTGTGAATGGAGTATAACCCTTACTCCTCTGCATGCATCGGCATTAACCCTTCTTCTGCTGCCTTTGTTTTCCAGGTCGTGGCAGACGATCACTTTTGACCGACAAGCGACGTGTTTCATCAGGATCGTAGGGACCCACAACACGGCAAACGAGGTGAGACCGCCGGACCCCCTCAGCCACTCATCCTGAGAGGGTTCCTTGTCTGTAGTCACACGCAGAGCTGACGCCTCACTTCTGTCCTGATCCTCTAGTCACATCTAGAGCTGCATGGACAATTCAACAGCTTGGCTGTGTACCCCGCAGTGTGACCGTAGACATTCAGGGGTGTGGGAAAGCTGGGTGGCAGTATATGTTCAATACACAGGGGGCTCACCCAGCTTTCCCAGGATCCTGACGGCCGGCGGCCATATTGCTTGTCACCCAGCTTTCCCAGGGTCCCGATCAGCCTATATGGTCATGGGTATCTGGTAATATACCCATCACTCCTGTATCTGTCGCGCTATAGGACTAGAGCCGAACCCTGGCGCAGTCCTAACGGTAGCCCCTATTGGATGCCACTCGGCTTTCCCAGACGCAGATACAGACCGGCTTTCTGAGTTGATGCCGTGATTTAACCCTTTCTTTTCTTTCCAGGTTTTCCACTGTGTTCACTTTGAGTGTCCGGCGCAGACAATCGGCCACAAGGAGGAGAGCGTCAAGGAGGGCTCGTCCAGCGAGCAGGTGGCATCCATAACCCTGCGGGTGTCCAGCGCCAACTCGGGGGGCGAGCGCAGCCAGGCGCACTGAGGCTGCGGCCGGACATTTGTAATCTCGTCGTCTCCGAGGACGCCGACCTCCGATGAATCCTCACTGGAGGGAAAATTGCTGCTCAATCTTCATCAAGACGTTTATTAGCGCCCCCGCCCGGCCGGTAATTGAGCAGATTGCTGCTGAGACCCGTGCGCTGTCGGCAGCGCGCACCGCCGCTAATTGAGGGATGTATTGGCTTCCGGACTAATTTCTCCTTATTGATTATTTCTTTCCTTTGCGCCGCCCCCTACCCCCCCCCCCCCCCCCCCCCCCCGTGTTTTCGTACATCAGCTCGTCGCATGTCACCGTCACCGTGCACTGAACACAAACCGCCCACGAAGATCACTTAAATAGCGTCCCGCTCCCTAGAGCTCAATCCCGTCTCCCAGCGGATAAACCGGTGGCGTTCATACCGCCATCTTGACGTAGACTGACCCGGGATACTGGGACTGATTTTGCACTAAACTCTGAATGGCTGCGCAGCAGAGACGAGCGGGTGGCGACCTCGTCCTCCTACTGGAGCGGACTCTACACAGAGAACAGTCACACTAATATAAGTTATGTTCGGCTACATCCTCATCCAGCTTTCCCAGAACCCTGAGCGGCATGGGTCACCCTTTTTTGGAAAGCAACTTCCGCTTGTTCTTTTCTGATGTGTTGAGTTGTTGCCCCTTCCCTCTTGACCTAAATGTAATCCCAACCCTGACAATCAGCAGTGACTACCATAGCGGTTCATGAACCAGGAAGCCCAGGATGAGCACAGCTACAGCTCCTTCCGAAAAGAAAGTGCGTTAAAGCACTTAAATGAGGAAAGTAACAGGAGAGGCCTGGGGTGTACTGTTCATGAATCAGGAGGCTCAGGGTGAGCTGCACCTCCCTCTGCATTGTGAGGCATTATGGGTGTGCACAGGACAGATCTGGTATCCTGAGAGCTTACCAGGAGGCTCAGGATGAACAGAGCTACAGATCCTTTCTAATAATGAGCGTGCTGTGGTGCCAAGTACATGTGACAGGCGGAAGAAGAGACCTGGCATTCAGTTCATGAACCAGGAGGCGCAGGATGAACAGTGCTACAGGTGGAACTTACTAATAAGGGGCATGCTGTGGTGCCAAGGACATGTGAGAGGCGGAAGAAGAGACCTTTCATTCAGTTCATGAACCAGGAGGCGCAGGATGAACAGTGGTTCGACGGAGCATGGGATTGGTTGAAGACAAGTGAATGTAAATGGTTCATCATCAGTGACAACGCTACATCTGGGGCCCCTTTGTTAGGGCCCCGGGTGGGTTTCTTTTTGTATACAGCAGACGCTTTGTGTTACTTGGCGGTTGTATATGATGTAAGTTATATTGTGTACCTTGTGTTACATTATAAAGAAAAGTTTATACGTCGTGTCTCCCGATCCTCGTACACAGAGAATACAGGAGCGCGGTGCGGGGTCCGGCACGGTCACTGCTGGGGGCCCTCAGGTGATTGTTCAGGGCGAGGCCCCCATGCTGATTCCCCCCGATCCTGGATGAGGAGAGACGTCACTGCAATCAGAGTCCAGAGCCGGTCTGCGCTCGTCAGTCCAGACATCGGTTATACCGCCACATACTCCAGACCTCCCAGCAGCATCTCATGTGCTTCATACCCTGTCACACGTGTGTCATACACCATCCCAGGTCTAGTAGGTATTACATGGGGTGTTATGTGTCATACATGATCTTCTAATAGGGAATACACAGCCTCTTATGTGATTCATGCCTTATCATACATGTGCCATACATCTTCTAATGTGATTAATATGTTACTATACATCATCATACCTCGTCACACACGTGTCATCCATCGTCATACCTCGTCACACACGTGTCATCCATCGTCATACCTCTTCACACACGTGTCTCACATCCTCATACCTCGTCACACATGTGTCTCACATCCTCATACCTCGTCACACATGTGTCATCCATCGTCATACCTCGTCACACGCGTATCATCCAGCATCATACCTCGTCACACACGTGTCATACATCGTCACACACGTCATACCTCGTCACATGCGTGTCATACATCCTCATACCTCGTCACACATGTCATACATCCTCATACCTCGTCACACACGTGTCATACATCGTCACATGCGTGTCATACATCGTCACATGCGTGTCATACATCCTCATACCTCGTCACACACGTGTCATACCTCGTCACACACGTGTCATACCTCGTCACACATGTCATACATCGTCATACGCGTGTCATACATCGTCACACGCGTGTCATACATCCTCATACGTGTAACATACATCATTTCTATGTATAATATATTAGAAGGGTTTCTGGTTCGGACCCTCAGACTGGGGGCAGCTGAGGAATCCCCGGTATCGGTGCCGTCAGTATCCCCCGCACTCGTTCGCAACCAGACGCTCTGAAATCTCGCCGTATGACAGTCCCTGCGCTCTCTCTGTATAATGGGCTGTCGCCGGCATGTCACTTCATGTCCCCAAATATTTATTCATAAACGAAATGCAATTTCCATATTCTCAGATTTCACACAATAAATTGATGCCGGGAGATTAATGTAATAGCAGAGAAATGTATTATGCCGACTCTCCAGTGCCCTCAGCCCCCCCCCCCCCCACCCAATATCCGTGCCGTAGTTACCCTCGCACCCCCCCCCACCCAATATAGGTGCGGCAGTTACCCTCGCACCCCCCCGATAAAGGTGCCGCAGTTACCCTCGCACCCCCCCAATATAGGTGCCGCAGTTACCCTCGCACCCCCCCCCCCCGATATAGGTGCCGCAGTTACCCTCGCACCCCACCGATATAGGTGCCGCAGTAGTTTCCCTCCCCCCCCCAGTGTAGGTGCCGCAGTTACCCTGCACCCCCCGGTATAGGTGCAGTAGTTTTCCTCCCCCCCGGTATAGGTGCAGTAGTTTTCCTCCCCCCCGGTATAGGTGCAGTAGTTTTCCTCCCCCCGGTATAGGTGCAGTAGTCCCCCCCCCCCCCGGTATAGGTGCCGCGTGCCCCCAGTATAGGTGCAGTAGTTTCCCTCCCCCGATATAGGTTGCCGCAGTTACCCTCGCGCCCCCGGTATAGGTGCAGTACTCCCCCCCCCCCCCCCCCCCCCGACATAGGTGCCGCAGTTACCCTCGCACCCCCCCGGTATAGGTGCAGTACTTCCCCCCCCCCCCTCCGGCATAGGTGCCGCAGTTACCCTCGCGTCCCCGGTATAGGTGCAGTAGTCCCCCCCACCCCCCCGGTATAGGTGCAGTAGTTCCCCCCCCCCCCCCCGGTATAGGTGCAGTAGTTTCCCTCCCCCCCGGTATAGGTGCAGTAGTTTCCCTACCCCCCCCCCCCGGTATAGGTGCAGTAGTTTCCCTCCCCCCCCCGGTATAGGTGCAGTAGTTTCCCTCCCCCCCCCCGGTATAGGTGCAGTAGTTTCCCTCCCCCCCGGTATAGGTGCAGTAGTTTCCCTACCCCCCCCCCCGGTATAGGTGCAGTAGTTTCCCTCCCCGGTATAGGTGCAGTAGTTTTCCCTCCCCCCCCCGGTATAGGTGCAGTAGTTTCCCTACCCCCCCCCCCCGGTATAGGTGCAGTAGTTTCCCTCCCCCCCCCTATATAGGTGCAGTAGTTTCCCTCCCCCCCCGATATAGGTGCAGTAGTTTCCTACCCCCCCCCCCCCCGCTATAGGTGCAGTAGTTTCCCTCCCCCCCCCAGCTATAGGTGCAGTAGTTTCCCTCCCTCCCCCCCCCGCTATAGGTGCAGTAGTTTCCCTCCCTCCCCCCCCCCCCCCCCGGTATAGGTGCAGTAGTTTCCCTCCCCCCCCCCGCTATAGGTGCAGTAGTTTCCCTCCCCCCCCCCCCCCCCCGGTATAGGTGCAAGTAGTTTCCCTCCCCCCCCCGGTATAGGTGCAGTAGTTTCCTACCCCCCCCTCCCCCCCCCCGGTATAGGTGCAGTAGTTTCCCTCCCCCCCCCGGTATAGGTGCAGTAGTTTCCCTCCCCCCCCCCCCCCCCGGTATAGGTGCAGTAGTTTCCCCCCCCCCCCCCCCGGTATAGGTGGCAGTAGTTTCCCTCCCCCCCGGTATAGGTGCGTAGTCCCCCCCCCCCCGGTATAGGTGCAGCTAGTTTCCTCCCCCCCCCCGGTATAGGTGCAGTAGTTCCCTCCCCCCCCCGGTATAGGTGCAGTAGTTTCCTCCCCCCCCCCCCCCCCCGGTATAGGTGCAGTAGTTTCCCTCCCCCCCGGTATAGGTGCAGTAGTTTCCCTCCCCCCCCCGGTATAGGTGCAAGTAGTTTCCCCCCCCCCCCCCCCCCACCGGTATAGGTGCAGTAGTTTCCCTACCCCCTACCCCCCACCCCCCCCCCCGGTATAGGCGCACTAGTTTCCCTCCCCCCCCCCGGTATAGGTGCAGTAGTTTCCCTCCCCCCCCGGCCGGTATAGGTGCAGTAGTTTTCCCCCCCCCCCCCCCGTTATAGGTGCAGTAGTTTCCCCCCCCCCCCCGGTATAGGTGCAGTAGTTTCCCTACCCCCCCCCCCCGGTATAGGTGCAGTAGTTTCCCTCCCCCCCGGTATAGGTGCAGTAGTCCGTCCCCCCCCGGTATAGGTGCAGTAGTTTCCCTCCCCCCCCCCGGTATAGGTGCAGTAGTTTCCCTCCCCCCCCCCCCCCCCGGTATAGGTGCAGTAGTTTCCCTCCCTCCCCCCCCCCCCCGGTATAGGTGCAGTAGTTTCCCCCCCCCCCGGTATAGTTGCAGTAGTTTCCCTACACCCCCCCCCCCCCCCCCCCCCCCCGTATAGGTGCAGTAGTTTCCCTCCCCCCCGGTATAGGTGCAGTAGTTTCCCCCCCCCCCCCCCCCGGTATAGGTGCAGTAGTTTCCCTCCCCCCGGTATAGGTGCCGCAGTTACCCCCCGGTATAGGTGCAGCAGTTTCCCTCCCCCCCGGTATAGGTGCCGCAGTTACCCTCGTGCCCCCGGTATAGGTGCAGTAGTTTTCCTCCCCCCCGGTATAGGTGCAGTTCCCCCCCCCCGGTATAGGTGCAGTAGTCCGTCCCCCCACCTTATCTCACAGGAGGTGTAAAATGTAATCCTTCTGCTCCCCCTGTAATGTAATAATCAGCTCAGAAGCCAATCAGAGGCGGCGGAGCTGCAGCCTGAACCAATGATGAGACGGGGGCGTGGCTTAGACTTCCTCAGACCCCTGCAGACACTGTAGCTGAGCTGTAGTCACAGATTACAGCTCTGACCTAATGGAGCAGAACAAAGAGCAGCCGAGGAGCGAGACCTGAGGAACGTGATTTATATCAATAGATAAATACAGGGGCGGGGCTGTGACAACCTCAGCCATGATATACAGGCTGGTCTGCCTTTCAGGAGTTTAGGAAAGTCTGGTGTTAGCAGGGAGTGCCAGGTAATAAAACTGTTATCTAACCCCAGCGCCCTGGTGGCAGTTATAGTGATTTCTATGCAGCTCCTTTTACTGCTACCACCACCATCTGCCCCTGTGATTGGCTGCCAGGAAGAGCTAACAGATGGAGGATGAACTATGATAGATGGGGGTAGTAGTCCGGCAGCTACTTCCAGCGGCACAACCTTCTCCTGTCCGGCTGCCGCCCCTGTAGGAGGTCACAGCAGATGGAAAAGTTGGGTGACAGGCTGCCAGTAAACGCGGGCAGGCAATATGTTGGCCGATTTGTCTTTCAGGGCTCTAGGAAAGCTGGGTGGCTCTCTATACAGTATCTCATGGTGATGTCTAATCCTGGAAAAGCTGGGTGATGACTAATATGACTGAAGGAAAGCTGGGTGACAACCTACAGTACGTTATATGGTTATGTCCATTCCTGGGAAAGCTGGGTGACAACCCACAGTAAGTTATATGGTTATGTCCATTCCTGGGAAAGCTGGGTGACAACCTACAGTACTTTATATGGTTATGTCCGTTTCTGGGAAAGCTGGGTGACAACCTACAGTACGTTATATGGTTATGTCCATTCCTGGGAAAGCTGGGTGACAACCTACAGTACGTTATATGGTTATGTCTGTTCCTGGGAAAGCTGGGTGACAACTAATATGACTCGGTACGAAAGATGGGTCAAAACCAATGAGGCTGCAGTTTCAGTTTTTGCAGACGACACCCAGCTTTTCTAGAGCCCCGAATGACAAATCAACCAAGCCATTCTGTGTGTGAGCTGTAATGGCAGCCATACTGGTCGTCACCCAGCTTTCCCAGGAACAGATATCATTGCAGGTTGTCACCCATCTTTCCTGGGAACAGATATAACTGCAGGATGCCACCCGGCTTTCCCGGGAACAGATATAACTGCAGGATGTCACCCAGCTTTCCCAGGAACAGATATAACTGCAGGATGTCACCCAGCTTTCCCAGGAATAGATATAACTGCAGGTTGTCACCTATTTTTCCCAGGAACAGATATAACTGCAGGACGTCACCCAGCTTTCTCAGGAACAGATATAACTGCAGGTCCTCACCCAGCTTTCTCAGGAACAGATATAACTGCAGGATGTCACCCGGCTTTCCCAGGAACAGATAAAACTGCAGGATGTCACCCAGCTTTCCCAGGAACAGATATAACTGCAGGTTGTCACCCAGCTTTCCCAGGAACAGATATAACTGCAGGATGTCACCCATCTTTCCCAGGAACAGATATAACTGCAGGATGTCACCCATCTTTCCCAGGAACAGATATAACTGCAGGATGTCACCCATCTTTCCCGGGAACAGATATAACTGCAGGTCGTCACCCGGCTTTCCCGGGAACAGATATAACTGCAGGATGTCACCCGGCTTTCCCGGGAACAGATATAACTGCAGGATGTCACCCATCTTTCCCGGGAACAGATATAACTGCAGGTCGTCACCCGGCTTTCCCGGGAACAGATATAACTGCAGGACGTCACCCAGCTTTCCCAGGAATAGATATAACTGCAGGATGTCACCCAGCTTTCCCAGGAACAGATATAACTGCAGGACGTCACCCGGCTTTCCCGGGAACAGATATAACTGCAGGATGTCACCCAGCTTTCCCAGGAATAGATATAACTGCAGGTCGTCACCCGGCTTTCCCGGGAACAGATATAACTGCAGGATGTCACCCATCTTTCCCAGGAACAGATATAACTGCAGGATGTCACCCATCTTTCCCAGGAACAGATATAACTGCAGGTCGTCACCCGGCTTTCCCGGGAACAGATATAACTGCAGGACGTCACCCAGCTTTCCCAGGAATAGATAAAACTGCTGGATGTCACCCAGCTTTCCCGGGAACAGATATAACTGCAGGACGTCACCCGGCTTTCCCGGGAACAGATATAACTGCAGGACGTCACCCGGCTTTCCCAGAAACAGATATAACTGCAGGACGTCACCCGGCTTTCCCGGGAACAGATATAACTGCAGGACGTCACCCGGCTTTCCCAGAAACAGATATAACTGCAGGACGTCACCCGGCTTTCCCGGGAACAGATATAACTGCAGGATGTCATCCGGCTTTCCCAGGAACAGATATGACTGCAGGTCGTCACCCGGCTTTCCCAGGAACAGATATAACTGCAGGTCGTCACCCGGCTTTCCCGGGAACAGATATAACTGCAGGATGTCATCCGGCTTTCCCAGGAATAGATATATCTGCAGGATGTCACCCAGCTTTCCCAGGAACAGATATAACTGCAGGATGTCACCCGGCTTTCCCAGGAACAGATATAACTGCAGGATGTCACCCGGCTTTCCCAGGAACAGATATAACTGCAGGATGTCACCCAGCTTTCCCAGGAACAGATATAACTGCAGGTTGTCACCCAGCTTTCCCAGGAACAGAAATAACTGCAGGTTGTCACCCAGCTTTCCCAGGAACAGATATAACTGCAGGTCGTCACCCAGCTTTCCCAGGAACAGATATAACTGCAGGTTGTCACCCAGCTTTCCCAGGAACAGATATAACTGCAGGTTGTCACCCAGCTTTCCCAGGAACAGATATAACTGCAGGTTGTCACCCAGCTTTCCCAGGAACACATATAACTGCAGGATGTCACCCAGCTTTCCCAGGAATAGAAATAACTGCAGGTCGTCACCCAGCTTTCCCAGGAGCAGATATAACTGCAGGATGTCACCCAGCTTTCCCAGGAATAGATATAACTGCAGGATGTCACCCAGCTTTCCCAGGAGAAGATATAACTGCAGGTCATCACCCGGCTTTCCCAGGAACAGATATAACTGCAGGTCATCACCCCGCTTTCCCAGGAACAGATTTAACTGCAGGTCGTCACCCAGCTTTCCCAGGAACAGATATGACTGCAGCTCGTCACCCGGCTTTCCCAGGAACAGATATAACTGCAGGATGTCACCCAGCTTTCCCAGGAACAGATATAACTGCAGGTCGTCACCCGGCTTTCCCAGGAACAGATATAACTGCAGGTCGTCACCCAGCTTTCCCAGGAACACATATAACTGCAGGATGTCACCCAGCTTTCCCAGGAACAGATATAACTGCAGGATGTCACCCAGCTTTCCCAGGAACAGATATAACTGCAGGATGTCACCCAGCTTTCCCAGGAACAGATAGGACATCCAGCAGATCTCGTCAGTGTAATAAATCGCCGCTCTCGCCGCACTCAGTAATGGCGCAGATTTATACGCACCTATGGACCCCACTGAAACAATGAACACCGTATGGTGAGCAATCACACAGCGACAGCCCGGGGAGATGGCGAGCGCGGCTGCCACTGAGCGGTCCGCGAATATTCCCCCGGCAGTGAGTTGAAAGTACTCTTGTACGATTCCCTGATCTGGAGAACCAGTCACCGCGCCGCCGAGCAGATTAACCGCCAAACATCCGAGCAAATATGAAAAGGAAATCACTTATCGGAGACAACGCGACCGGGGACCCCGCGCAGAAGGACGGCGACTTTATAATTAACAGAGAGAACATCCGTTTTCTCCAAACTTATTTTAGATTAAAGGACTCGAGCGCCGAGGCCTCCGGGAAACAGCGGAATATCGAGAGAGAGCGAAACCGTGGCAAACAATGGCGGAGGGTCACCGACCAGACTACCGCCGGCAGAGAGCACAGGGGACGTCACCCAGCTTTCCTAGATTCCTGAATGGCAAGTGATGAATCCCCCAGGGTCATAATGATAATGGATGGGGGGAGCAGCAATGGATAACAGATTTCACCCAACTTTCCAAGGACCAGATAATGAAAAGGACGAGCCAAGGCTATCAGTGATGTCATCAGCAGGGGGCGGGGCTGTGACTACCTCTCATACAGGATATACAGGCAGGTTGTCAGCAGGGGGCGGGGCTGTGACAACCTCTCAGACAGGATATACAGGCAGGTTGTCAGCAGTAATAGATGTTCCTGTAGTATAAGGGGTGTGATCTCAGGTCTGATCACATGTCATTATATCAGTGATGTCATCAGCAGGGGGCGGGGCTGTGACTACCTCTCAGACAGGATATACAGGCAGGTTGTCAGCAGGGGGCGGGGCTGTGACTACCTCTCAGACAGGATATACAGGCAGGTTGTCAGCAGTAATAGATGTTCCTGTAGTATAAGGGGTGTGATCTCAGGTCTGATCACATGTCATTATATCAGTGATGTCATCAGCAGGGGGCGGGGCTGTGACTACCTCTCAGACATGATGTACAGGCAGGTTGTCAGCAGTAATAGATGTTCCTGTAGTATAAGGTGTGTGATCTCATGTCTGATCACATGTCATTATATACGTGATGTCATCAGCAGGGGGCGGGGCTGTGACTACCTCTCAGACAGGATATACAGGCAGGTTGTCAGCAGGGGGCGGGGCTGTGACTACCTCTCAGACAGGATATACAGGCAGGTTGTCAGCAGTAATAGATGTTCCTGTAGTATAAGGTGTGGATCTCATGTCTGATCACATGTCATTATATCAGTGATGTCATCAGCAGGGGGCGGGGCTGTGACTACCTCTCAGACAGGATATACAGGCAGGTTGTCAGCAGTAATAGATGTTCCTGTAGTATAAGGTGTGTGGATCTCAGGTCTGATCACATGTCATTATATACGTGATGTCATCAGCAGGGGGCGGGGCTGTGACTACCTCTCAGACAGGATATAGCAGACAGTTGTCACGGCCTCGGACGCCTTGTTGTCAGTCTCTGCGGCACATGAATGGTTAATCTGTGTAAATATTCAGCCGCGCTATTTGAGGGTTTGTCATTACGAGGATCACAAAACCGAGCGGCGTTGATAATTCCGTCCTGATTTTTTCGCTCAAGTCCATTAAATTTAATGGCGCATTTGATCTTAAATTTAATGGTAAACAATAAAAAAAAATATCCGGGAACGCATTTGGGTAATTTACGTCGATGGATGAGTCGGCTAATTCCGCACTTTCCCGGCTTTTATGAGAGCGGACACCTTGTCTGTGTAATCAGCTCCCAGCTGTCAGACAAAGCGCGCAAATGTTGTGTACGACCTGATGGCGCGGCCGCACTGACTGCACGTGGATCTAGTGTCAGACCAGGGAAGAAGGCATCCGGGGCCACAAAGCGGAGCCTGAAAACCTGACCTTATACTTCCCACAGCTGAGGGTTTGTTACAATGTACATGTATAGTAAAAGGGGGGGGGTATTTATATAGCAAGGAACTGATGACTAGAGATACAGTAACCTGGCGGCGCGCTCTCTGTCCAAGGCGCACACATGACCCGACGTGACGTCATTACAGCCGTGCACGGAGAACATCCCAACAGACTCGGTTTCCTTTCAGAATCCACATTTTCTGCGGGACCCCAGACCACGAAATACTCCCACAAACGTGGCCAAGTGATTGCAAACAAGATCTAAATCTTCACACAAAAAAGTAATTTTCCACACAAATTCATTCAAGACCATGTTGCAAAATTGAGTGCACCCTGACGAAAGTCTTAAAGTGCAAACTACAGAATTGTAATTTTCGGGGATTCAACCCCAGTGATTGTAAATCTTGCTGAAGGCCTCATGCACACGGCTGTGCCCGTATGGTGGCCCCCAAACAGCGACCCCTCAGGATACAATGTATCCAGCACACAGTGGGCTTTTCTGACCCATCGTAAGTTGAAACCAGACTCCACATACAATGTCTCAGACCCAACCACTCAAGGTCATTCTCTGGTGTTAGTTGCTATTTAGCGAGGGTCCCTGACCGTTCTATGTAAGGACTTGTCTTATCTCTCTTAGTTATCTGCTTATTCTCTCTTATCTTGGATGACATTTTGAGGCTTTGGAACCGATAACACAACTTACAATGGTCGTCTTGGAACCAATTAATATTGTAACTTGAGGGCCCAGTGTATCTGCAATATCTGGGCACTGGACGCGCGCACCCTGCATCACGGATGCGGAACATTCCCTTGAATGGGCCCGCAATCCAGAAGGTCGGTGCGGAACGGAAGCACCACGGAGTGCTTCTATGGGGTTTCTGTCCTTGCCTCCGCACCGCAAAAAAGTATCACATACGCAACTTTTTTGTGGTGCAGACAGACCTCGGACCCATTCAAGCTGTATGGGTCTGGATCCGTTCGCAGAATCCGCACGGATGTTGCCCGATCAACGGCCATGTGCATGAGCCCTAAGCGGGTGCGCAGCAGATGGGCGACTCATGTTGGCAGCACGTGGAAGAGAAATGTCACAAGAAAGGTGACGGCTACAAAAAGATCGGCAAAGTGATACAAAAATGTAACAAAGACGGAACCGCAGCCATCTCACGGAGACGCTTCAGCCGTCCGCGGGCGTCAACGCTAGTGTTGAGCAAAACGAGCTTCAGATCCAATGCTGTATGGAGATTCGTCCCCGGACAGGAGTCTAAGGTTTGGGCTCGCGGGACTTCGGTGAATAACTTCGGGCATCGATTTCTAAACTTGAAAGCCATTTTAAAACTTGTATCCGAAGCCGATTTTGGTACCAAGGTACCAGCTGGTACTGAAGCCGACTTCGTTTTTCTGTTTTAAAAATCGAATGCCGAAGTTGTTGATGAAGTCTGGCGAGACTCGTCGGAGGCCATCCAGGCGGATCTCCGCACAGCGTTAAAGTGAAGTTTGGAGCGAATGGACTTTGGATCTTGGATGGATTCACGGATGACCAGTTAACACCTGAACAGGAGCATCTTCTGAAGGGTTGAAGATAATCGCCACGGAAGTTCGTTGCACTAATCTGAAGAAGTAGAGACCCAAACTGGGGTGTTTCCCGTGACATAAGACGGCGTACACGGCAGAGGAATGGCGTGCGGGTCCTCCACCAAGGAAGCCTCCCCTGTACAAAACAGCCGGGGCCCGCGGTGAAAGATGAAGCCTGCTGGGACTCTGGAGCGATGAGACCAAGATGAACGGATCTGATGGCTTCAACACTATATGGCGTCACAAGGGTGAGGAGTACGCAGAAAAACGGATGGCGCCTACAGTGAAACATGGCGGTGTCCTGCGGTGGGGCTGGAGCGCTGCTGGGGTCGGGGCTGCACTTCATTGATGGGATCACAGATGTGCTGCTCTGTACTGAAGGAGAAGACGCTGCTGTCCCTCCGGGCCCCGGACACACACCTAAGGCCACGGCTGCAATTCTGAAGAAGAGCCGGGTGAAGGTGACCAGTGGCCACGTGTGTCTCCTGCAGACCTCCCAACTTTGTAAATGCACTAGGCCACGCCTCTAACTCCGCCCAAAACATAACTATGCACCTAATCCGCCCAGTCCCCCTTAATGCTCCACATAGTAATTATTCCCCCTTCATGCCACCGCACAGTATTTATGCCCACATTGTGCCCCCAGTGATATACCCAGCAGTGCCCCCCAGTAATATGCCCACATTGTGCCCCCAGTGATATACCCAGCAGTGCCCCCCAGTAATATGCCCACATTGTGCCCCCAGTAATGTGCCCACACTGTGCCACCCAGTAATGTGCCCACATTGTGCCATCCAGTAATGTGCCCACAATGTGCCACCCAGAAATGCACCCACATTGTGCCCCCAGTGATATACCCAGCAGTGCCCCCCAGTAATATGCCCACATTGTGCCCCCAGTAATGTGCCCACACTGTGCCCCCCAGTAATATGCCCACATTGTGCCACCCAGTAATGTGTCCACATTGTGCCACCCAGTAATGTGCCCACAATGTGCCACCCAGAAATGCACCCACATTGTGCCCCCAGTAATATGCCCACATTGTGCCCTCAGTAATATGCCCACATTGTGCACCCAGTAATATGCCTACATTGTGCCACCCAGTAATGTGCCCACATTGTGCCACCCAGTAATGTGTCCACATTGTGCCCCCAGTAATATGCCCACATTGTGCCCTCAGTAATATGCCCACATTGTGCACCCAGTAATGTGTCCACATTGTGCCACCCAGTAATGTCTCCACATTGTGCCACCAGTAATATGCCCACATTGTGCCACCAGTAATATGCCCACATTGTGCCACCCAGTAATATGCCCACATTGTTCCCCTAGTAATATACACACATTGTGCCCCCCAGTAATATCCCCACATTGTGCCACCCAGTAATATGCCCACATTGTTCCCCCCAGTAATATGCCCACATTGTGCCCCCCAGTAATATGCCCACATTGTTCCCCTAGTAATATGCACACATTGTGCCCCCCAGTAATATCCCCACATTGTGCCACCCAGTAATATGCCCACATTGTTCCCCCCAGTAATATGCCCACATTGTGCCCCCCAGTAATATGCCCACATTGTGCCTCCAGTAATATGCCCACATTGTGCCCTCAGTAATATGCCCACATTGTGCACCCAGTAATGTGTCCACATTGTGCCACCCAGTAATGTCTCCACATTGTGCCACCAGTAATATGCCCACATTGTGCCACCAGTAATATGCCCACATTGTGCCACCCAGTAATATGCCCACATTGTTCCCCTAGTAATATACACACATTGTGCCCCCCAGTAATATCCCCACATTGTGCCACCCAGTAATATGCCCACATTGTTCCCCCCAGTAATATGCCCACATTGTGCCCCCCAGTAATATGCCCACATTGTTCCCCTAGTAATATGCACACATTGTGCCCCCCAGTAATATCCCCACATTGTGCCACCCAGTAATATGCCCACATTGTTCCCCCCAGTAATATGCCCACATTGTGCCCCCCAGTAATATGCCCACATTGTGCCTCCAGTAATATGCCCACATTGTGCCCCAGTAATATGCCCACATTGTGCCCCCCAGCAATATGCCCACATTGTGCCTCCAGTAATATCCCCACATTGTGCCACCCAGTAATATGCCCACATTGTTCCCCCCAGTAATATGCCCACATTGTGCCCCCCAGTAATATGCCCACATTGTGCCCCCCAGCAATATGCCCACATTGTGCCTCCAGTAATATGCCCACATTGTGCCCCCAGTAATATGCCCACATTGTTCCCCCTAGTAATATGCCCACATTGTGCCACCCAGGATTATGCCCACATTGTGCCCCCAGTAATATGCCCACATTTCCCCCCAGTAATATGCCCACATTGTGCCACCTAGTAATATGCCCACATTGTGCCACCCAAGAATATGCCCACATTGTGCCACCCAGTAATATGCCCACATTGTGCCCCCAGTAATATGCCCACATTGTGCCCCCAGTAATATGCCCACATTGTGCCACCCAGTAATATGCCCACAGTGTGCCCCCCAGTAATGTGCCCACATTGTGCCACCCAGTAATATGCCCACATTGTGCCCCCAGTAATATGCCCACATTGTGCCCCCCCCCAGCAATATGCCCACATTGTGCCACTGCTGGTTTGGGCTCACGATCACTGAAGTGTGAACTCAGCCTTAAGGGTTAAACCAGGAGTGGGGAACCTTTCAGCTGCCGAGGGCCATTTGGATAATTCGCGGGCCATATAAAAGTCTCAACTTACAAATTTGGTCAAACATATAAGTGACTTAGGGGTAATTTACATAAATTGCGCTTCAATAAAAAAAAAATCTAGAGCGCTGTATTTTTGCAGCACAAAATGGCGCCTGCAGTATATATATTACATTTAGTACAGGCGCCATTTTGACCACATATAGCAGTCTAATTTTTAAGTTGAGAATGGTATGTATTTAGCTCTTTATATGGCATTAATGGCAGCCAAGCTAAACCCAAGGGGGTCCAGAGGGGGGTTCACCCAGCTTTCACTCTCCCTGTCACTCTCCCTGACTCTTTCTTCACAACTGTCCCTACCTTTGTCCCTTTCTCAGCCTCAGATCTGCCCCCCACCTCCATCAGCCTCCTATCAGACCCCCCAGCCTACATCAGCCTCAGATCAGCCACCATCAGACCCTCCCCAGTCTCAGGTCAGACTCCTATCAGTCCCTCAGCCTCAGATCAGACCCCAAAAGGCCCGCCAGCCTCAGATCAGACCCCCCAGCCTCAGATCAGCCCCCACCATGGAAGCGGTCAGTAGCATTTTCACAATATGTTCTGGCAGGGGCCACATGAAATGATCCCGCGGGCCGCATACCGCGCGTGGACCGGATGTTACCCAGCCCTGGGTTAAACAAAGGTTCTATGAAACTCAGTTTTGTCAAGATTTGGGAAATGTGTTCAGTGAAATACTGAATAAAATCTGAATAGGAGGCGAGCTCATTTACGCTGAGCACCGTACGCATTTGTCAGATTTATCTCCTAGCAGAGAGTTATTATATCAGTTATATCTGTTATTATCACCTAGCACAGCGTTATTACGGCACATCGCTCTGTGATTATACAATAGCACAGAGTTATTATCTTATATTACGCTCTTATTATCTCGTAGTACAGTTATTACTGCTTATTACACACTGATTATATGAAAGCACAGAGTTATCGTATGTCACTTATATATGTTATCATCGCCTAGCACAGCGTTATCTCATAGTACAGTTATTACAGCATATCGCTCTGTGATTATACTATAGGGATATGAGATAATAACTCCGCTCTATCGTATAATCACAGAGAGATATGAGATAATAACTCCGCTCTCTGTGATTATACTATAGGGATATGAGATAATAACTCCGCTCTCTGTGATTATACTATAGGGATATGAGATAATAACTCCGCTCTCTGTGATTATACTATAGGGATATGAGATAATAACTCCGCTCTCTGTGATTATACGATAGGGATATGAGATAATAACTCCGCTCTATCGTATAATCACAGAGAGATATGAGATAATAACTCCGCTCTCTGTGATTATACGTTAGTGCGGAGTTATTACCGCATATCGCTCTGTGATTATACTATAGGGATATGAGATAATAACTCCGCTCTCTGTGATTATACTATAGGGATATGAGATAATAACTCTGCTCTATCGTATAATCACAGAGAGATATGAGATAATAACTCCGCTCTCTGTGATTATATAATAGAGATATGAGATAATAACTCCGCTCTGTGATTATACGATAGGGATATGAGATAATAACTCCGCTCTCTGTGATTATACGATAGGGATATGAGATAATAACTCTGCTCTATCGTATAATCACAGAGAGATATGAGATAATAACTCCGCTCTATGTGATTATACGATAGGGATATGAGATAATAACTCTGCTCTATCGTATAATCACAGAGAGATATGAGATAATAACTCTGCTCTATCGTATAATCACAGAGAGATATGAGATAATAACTCCGCTCTATTGTATAATCACAGAGAGATATGAGATAATAACTCCGCTCTCAGTGATTATACGATAGCGCTGAGTTATTATCTCATATCTCTCAGTGATTATACGATAGCGCAGAGTTATTATATCACACAGCTGTTATCTCGCAGATTTCCATCTTGGCTCTTGTTATCTATTTGCCCCCATCTCTTATACAGCCGCTTTATATACTATAAATGGGATTTTAAGCCCCGTCCCGCACCCGGCAGTAATGTGTGATAGGAGTGAAGGAGTAGCGGGACCCCGCTCGCACCACACTCATCGCTCATAATAACGAATAGAATTTACTAATCTCTTGAGTGATTTCTAATTGATTTGCCTTTTATTTCACTTTCGGGCGATTGCCACGTGCAGGAAAGCTTCCAGCTGTAGAGTCTGAAGCCGCAGATAATGGACAATTATGTTCTGCAGTATTTGTCCTCCCCTCTCCGCTAATCGGCTGTTAGAAATTAGAAAATTCTGCTTTCAATTTAGAAAACAAAAAAACGTAAAGAGAAACAAATAAAAACAAGGAGCAAAGAAAAATGGGGAGCAGAGAGGAGCAAAGAATAATGAACAGAGGAAAATGGGGAGCAGAGAGAAGCGAGGAGAAAAGAGAAGGAGGGAGTGGAAAGAAGTGGAGAAAAATCGGGAGCAGAAAAAAGCAGGGAATAGAGAGGAGCGGGTATCAAAGGAAAATGGAGCAGGGAGTGGAGAATAGCGGGGAGCAAAGAAAGAGGGGACAGGAAAGGGGGAGAATAATAAAAGCAGAAAGGAACAAAGAAAAATGAGTGGAGAATAATGGGGACAGAGAGAAATACACTGATGAACAAAAAGGTAACAATGTTTGGAACTTGTGACTTTCAGGCTCCGTATCTCACCATCCACTACAGCTTCGGACCTGAGACTCCCATCATCCTATAGACAATCCTCCCGGCTATCTCATACATACATGGACTTGCAGCTATTTAGCATCTGATTAGTTCTGCAGATACTTCTCATGTAACTGCATTGTTACTGTTTTGCTCCTAAAATTCAAAATTTTTGATTCAAAATATTTTGTAAATCCACTTTGGCTTTCAACACGTCCTGAATCCTTCTGATTCACCAAACTCGGTTCCCAGGTCTCTTCTACACGTTCCCAATGTAGGTGCAAACTGGTCAACTTACTTGGGTAGGAATACAGCTTTTTTTTCACCTCTACCCACAAGTGTTGGATTGGGTTGAGGTCTGGGGACTGTGGGGGCCAATCCAGGACTTCTATGTTATTATCACTGAACCATTTCTTCTCCATGTCTGCTTCGGGTGCATGTCCCGCTGGAACACTATGTCGTCCTTTTCATACCCATAGTACTCGAGTGTATGAAGTAACTCGTCTTGTAGGATACTCACAAATAGCTTAGCATTGAGACCACCATTGATCCTGGTCAAGTATCCAACGCCTTTGGCTTGGAAACAACCCCATATCTTCAGGCTTCCTCCACTGAACTTGACAGTTCCTTCAATTTCTCGATCTGTTCGCCCCTTTTCCTTGTTTCCAGACCCATTGGCCCCATCAGAGTCCAGTCTATTGACTGTCGTCTCATTGCTCCAAATTACCTGTTTCCAATCTTCTACTGTCCCCTGTTCGAACTTTTTTTGCAAACTCGAGCCGCCGCTTCTTATGACGATATTGAACTTGAGGCTTCTTCACCTTTTTTCGGGCCACCATTTCAGACTTGTGTAATGCGCGTCGCACGGTGCTTGCATGGACGTCTGTGATCTCACTATTACGAAGCATACGAGCCACCACTGCTGAAGTGTTTGTCGCCCCAGAACTGATAGAACCTTGTGGTGAGCCGACTTGTTGACTCTGATATTTTGCCTGGACGTCCACCTCGTGGCTTTGGAATGGGTGGACGGACTTCATTTTGTATTCTTCCAGCTGTCATGGCTTCACATAATGCAGGTTGGCAATTTTCTTGGCCGAGATACCGCTATCGATGAGCTGGATGCGAACCAGTGACCTTTCACTTGGGAATCGACCTACGGTAATAAGACACTGAGCTATTAGGGAATGTGAGGACAGGTTGTAATTTGTAGTATACAAGAAGAAAAAGACTGTTCCACCACCAGGAGCAGAACAGTAACAATGCCAGAGGCGTAACCATAAATGACTGGGCCCCACAGCAAGTTTTTGAACAGGGCCCACCACCCTCAATTTCGTGGAAACAGACTTTATGGTAAGTCTAATTCTGGCTTTCCAACTCATCACCACGACGGCCCACATGGAGATATACAAAATTATAAATTTAGGGGGGGCGACTGCCTGAAGGACCTTACGTCCAAAAGACAGGTCTGAGCTACTGGAAAGGTCTAGTCTATAGTGTCTCATAAAGGTATGTATGCTAGACCACGTAGCAGCTTTGCAGATGTCCTCTAGAAAAGCTCCGGCCCTTTCAGCCTGGGAAGAAGACATGGCTCTAGTCGAATGGGCTCTTACAGGGAGTGCAGAATTATTAGGCAAGTTGTATTTTTGAGGATTAATTTTATTATTGAACAACAACCATGTTCTCAATGAACCCAAAAAACTCATTAATATCAAAGCTGAATATTTTTGGAAGTAGTTTTTAGTTTTAGCTATTTTAGGGGGATATCTGTGTGTGCAGGTGACTATTACTGTGCATAATTATTAGGCAACTTAACAAAAAACAAATATATACCCATTTCAATTATTTATTTTTACCAGTGAAACCAATATAACATCTCAACATTCACAAATATACATTTCTGACATTCAAAAACAAAACAAAAACAAATCAGTGACCAATATAGCCACCTTTCTTTGCAAGGACACTCAAAAGCCTGCCATCCATGGATTCTGTCAGTGTTTTGATCTGTTCACCATCAACATTGCGTGCAGCAGCAACCACAGCCTCCCAGACACTGTTCAGAGAGGTGGACTGTTTTCCCTCCTTGTAAATCTCACATTTGATGATGGACCACAGGTTCTCAATGGGGTTCAGATCAGGTGAACAAGGAGGCCATGTCATTAGATTTTCTTCTTTTATACCCTTTCTTGCCAGCCACGCTGTGGAGTACTTGGACGCGTGTGATGGAGCATTGTCCTGCATGAAAATCATGTTTTTCTTGAAGGATGCAGACTTCTTCCTGTACCACTGCTTGAAGAAGGTGTCTTCCAGAAACTGGCAGTAGGACTGGGAGTTGAGCTTGACTCCATCCTCAACCCGAAAAGGCCCCACAAGCTCATCTTTGATGATACCAGCCCAAACCAGTACTCCACCTCCACCTTGCTGGCGTCTGAGTCGGACTGGAGCTCTCTGCCCTTTACCAATCCAGCCACGGGCCCATCCATCTGGCCCATCAAGACTCACTCTCATTTCATCAGTCCATAAAACCTTAGAAAAATCAGTCTTGAGATATTTCTTGGCCCAGTCTTGACGTTTCAGCTTGTGTGTCTTGTTCAGTGGTGGTCGTCTTTCAGCCTTTCTTACCTTGGCCATGTCTCTGAGTATTGCACACCTTGTGCTTTTGGGCACTCCAGTGATGTTGCAGCTCTGAAATATGGCCAAACTGGTGGCATCTTGGCAGCTGCACGCTTGACTTTTCTCAGTTCATGGGCAGTTATTTTGCGCCTTGGTTTTTCCACACGCTTCTTGCGACCCTGTTGACTATTTTGAATGAAACGCTTGATTGTTCGATGATCACGCTTCAGAAGCTTTGCAATTTTAAGAGTGCTGCATCCCTCTGCAAGATATCTCACTATTTTTGACTTTTCTGAGCCTGTCAAGTCCTTCTTTTGACCCATTTTGCCAAAGGAAAGGAAGTTGCCTAATAATTATGCACACCTGATATAGGGTGTTGATGTCATTAGACCACACCCCTTCTCATTACAGAGATGCACATCACCTAATATGCTTAATTGGTAGTAGGCTTTCGAGCCTATACAGCTTGGAGTAAGACAACATGCATAAAGAGGATGATGTGGTCAAAATACTCATTTGCCTAATAATTCTGCACTCCCTGTAGATTGGAGAGGCAGGGAAGGCCCTGGATCTCATAGCAAAGGGAAATGGTGTCCCTAATCCATCAAGCCAGAGAGGACATGGAGGACTTCAGACCTTTACTCTTACCTGAGAAAAGGACTAAAAGGTTATCGGATCTCCGGAAATCTTTCGTAACCTCGAGATACCTTAAAACTGAACGCCTAACATCTAGAGAATGGAAGGTGGATTCTTTACTGTTAAAGGGATTGTTGCAGAAGGAAGGTAAGATTATTTCCCGTTTACGATGGAAATCGGATACGATTTTATGGAGAAAACCTGGGTCTAATCTGAGTATGATTCTATAATCAGTAATACGGAGATGTGGTTCCCGTATGGACAAGACTTGTATCTCGCCCAGCCTCCTTGCGGATGTAATAGCTATAAGAAAATTGGTCTTTAGAGATAGGTGTTTAATAGAACAATCGAGTAGAGGCTCGAAAGGGGCGAGTCTAAGGCCTGTGAGTACAACATTTAGGTCCCAAGTAGGGATACAAGACTTTAGAGAAGGACGGAGGCGTGAGGCTGCTTTCATGAATCTTCTAACCCATCTGTGGTTAGCTAGGTCTCGGTCAAAGAAGCAAGCCAGGGCTGAGATCTGTACTTTGAGGGTGGAAGGTCTAAGACCTAGTTCAAGACCTTGCTGGAGAAACTCTAGGATTCTTTGAATATTAGGAGGTTCAGAATTCGGGACTGGGTTCCCGATCCAGGAACAAAACCTTTTCCAAATTTTTAAGTAGATAAGACTAGGTCACCTTCTTTCTACTCGCCTTCAGTGTAGATATTACTCGATCAGAGAGACCCTGTGATTTTAGCATCTGGACCTCAGGATCCAGGCTGTCAATTTTAGTTCGGGTTGTGGTGTAGGATTGGCCCCTGATGAAGGAGATCCCTCCTGGATGGAAGAGGCCACGGGTTTTCTACCGAGAGGTTTTTTAGAGAAGGAAACCAACTTCTCTTCGGCCAGTAAGGGGTTATTAGGATCAAAGTTGTATCTTCTCGGCTGAGCTTCTGGATTGTTTTGGGAATTAGAGGCAGTGGAGGAAATGCGTAGCAAAGGTTCCAATTCCATTGTATCGTGAACGCGTCCAGCGCCCAAGGATTGTCCCATGAACTTAGGGAGCAGAATGTTGCTACCTTCGCATTCTTCCTTGAGGCGAACAGATCTATTTGTGGGGTGCCCCATCTGTCTATCAGCATTTGAAAAACTACCTGATTCAGGGACCATTCGGTGTTGTCTATTAGTTCTCGACTGAGATAGTCTGCCTCTATGTTCAGAGCCCCCTTCAGGTGAATCACAGAGATGGATTTTACATGGAACTTCGCCCAATTGAATTTTTTTTCTGATATGTTCATCAGTTTTCCTGATCTTGTTCCACCTTGATGAGAAAGGTACGCTACTGTAGTCGTGTTGTCGGAAAGGACTTTTACGTGTAGGCCTTAGAGGAGATCTTCCACTGCCTTTACCGACTCCCAAACCGCCTTCAGCTCTCTGAAGTTGGAGGATTGAGAACGAGTTGTTGGCGGCCAGGTACCCTGAAAGTAACGATCCCCCACTTTCGCTCCCTATCCTCTTTCGCTTGCGTCTGTAAGGATTTGAATGTAAGGAGCTTTCTCCCAGGGAACACCCAAGGAGAGGTTGTTCGAGCTTGCCCACCAATCCTAGGGAGGTCTTCACTAATAGAGGGATGGACACCCTGTGATTCAATGAGCTCTGCTGCCTGTTCCAGACGCTAAGAATCCAGGCTTGGAGGGTTCGGTAGTGCAACTGGCTCCAGGGTACAGAGGGTATGCAAGACGAGAGAAGACCTAGAAGGCTCATGGCTTCTCTTATGGGACACGACGTTCTGCTCTGAAACCGTCTGATCTTTAAACGAAGGTTCCTGATTTTGTCCAATAGGAGGAATGTACGTTGAACCTGGGAATCTAGAATGACCCCCAGAAACTGAATCATACTGGATGGGTGCAGAATCGATTTCTGCAGGTTTATTAAGCAACCTAGATTCCGTATGAACGATAGGAAGGTTTCTAGATCCGCTTTGAGCTGGCTTTCAGAGTCTCCAATTATGAGGAAGTCGTCCAAGTACAGTACGGTGGTGATGTCAGGAAAAGCATCAGTCTTCATCTCCCTGGTTAGGGAGACCAAGCGAAACACTGGTGTTGGTGGTGGGAGGGGGGGGGGGGGGGTTTAAACCCTCTCTCTGTTCCTGCCCCTACAGAGGTCAGGGGTCAATCTCCTTATGGGCCATCGTGGTGATGAGTTGGAAAACATTGTTTCCCTTTTGCTCGTCAGTGTATATAGAGCACACAAACCAATACCGTACATAGATTATATAATATCATATACAGCACGTATAACAGTACCGTATATAGGTTATATAACATCATATACAGCTCATATAACAGCACCGTATATAGGTTATATAATATATACAGCACGTATAACAGTACAGTATATAGGTTATATAACATCATATACAGCACATATAACAGTACCGTATATAGGTTATATAATATAATATACAGCACATATAACTGTACCATATAAAGATGATAGAATATCATATACAGCACATATAACAGTACCGTATATAGGTTATATAATATAATATACAGCACATAAAACGCAAATATTAACTTCATAAATAAAATAGTCATTCATTGCTTGAAGGAATTGTCTGGCCTCTGAGCCAATCGCAGACATCAGGGGTCACATCTGCTTGAACCGTCCGTCACGGCAGTGATTGGCTGCAGCGGTCACAGAGCCAAGCACTTCCTGGCGCTGCAGGGACCGGGAGCCATGGGGAGCAGTACGACTGCAGAAAGGTTAGCAGGATTGGAGCTGTCGGCCAAATAAAGTCTTGAAATAATACCTTGATGTTATATCCACAAGATGAGCAATAACTGATTGGAAGGTGCAGGATTATTACTCATCTGGGACAAGAAAAGTGCCATGACCCCCGACAACCGGTGCAGGCCCCCGCTCTATCCAGTGCAATCTGTGGGAGTCAAGTCTCAAGCCTACGGCTGTAGTTTTGGTCCGCATCCATCCGATCCGCCTTTTTTGTCGATTGGATCCGGACCGATTTAGCTCAATAGAGCACACAAAACCCTGTAAAAAAAATTAATAATATAAAAAATAAAAATGGCAGGCAATTTGCTGGTATCCGTGTTTTACAGATCCGCAATTTGTGGACTGCAAAACTGTCACGGCTGAGGATGGGGAAAATCCTCAGCCGTGCGATACCAGGTGATGTTGTGACTACTCGGCCATGAGAACAGGATAGGGAGCAGGTCACCTCCTCACGCATCCCTAACCTGACCCTAACTCCTAACCTGCATGGGCCGACCTTGATGGTAGGAGGACCCATGTGCAGGAACCTCGGAGCCCTGTCTTACCCTCCGCAGATCCCTGAGCTAGGAGCTGGGTAAGACGACCTACTCCTCCTTGGCACGGAGGAGCAGGAGTCTCAATGGCCAAGCTGTTGGGAAAAGGGGGACATAAACAGCCTTACGGGAATGGCAGGCGAACAAGAAGTTCCACCAACCTGCCACAGCCTTGCTGACTGGATCCCTAAGCAAACAGGAATCCAGAACCGTGTGCTGCACCAAAACATATGAAGGTCCCAACAGAACATAACATACAACATCACACACAGCAAAACATAAACATAACGACAATTCTTTATGACCACAGAGGTGGCTCTCACTGGCAAGGAAGATGGAGGTCACAGGAGGCTGCTCCAGCAAGCATGGCTGAAGCAACCCACTGAGCCATGCTAACACTCAGGCTATATAGGCCAAGAAGCCACACCCCACAGTCGGACACACCCAGTGACATCACACACTCACTGGGAAGGGAGTTAACCCTTCCAGCACCACAGAAGGGAAAACACACAGGCAAACTTAAACATACACTTAGAACTGAACATAGACCTATGACCACAGTGGTGGCTCTCACTGGCAGATAGCAACACAGGAGGCTGCTCCAGCTAGCAAGGCTGAAGCAACCTACTGAGCCATGCCAAAGGCTCAGGCTATATAGGCCAAGAAGCCACACCCAACGGAAGGACACACCCAGTGACATCACACACACTGGGAAGGGAGTTAACCCTTCCAACACCACAGAAGGGAAACTCACAAACATAAAGGGGAAGTGTCCAACAAGCATGACACACTGAGGCTGTTGCCACTGGCAACGACATGGATGGCAACCCTGTCCTGGGAGACAGCCCGAAGGCCGGGACAGTGCCACCACATGTACACAATAGCAGCAAACGTTGCCACGGACAACCACAGTGAGGGGAAAGGTGTCAGTGCATAAACACACACGCATCTAACAGAAAGATAGTTAGGTGCAACCGCATGCAACTGCAGCGAGCTGCCTAGCAACGCTCAGGCTGCTGCTGCACATACACATGAGACTACCGGTTGCCCGCGGCAACCACAAGTTAGGCCACACGCAAGCGGCCCTCACCTGTGGTTTAAACCCACACGAAACCGCAGGCAACCGCATGCGGTTAGAGAGTCACGGTCATAGCCATGGCCGTGACAAAAACACATTCGTGTGCACGAGCTCTTATGGAAAGAGTCTAGGAAGAGAGCGCAACCATCTCTTCATTAGGGCTCATGGACACGAACACGTGCGCCTCGTGCCTGTGCTGCGGATCGCAAATAGCAGTCCGCAATCCGTTCGCGGATGAGGGTATGGGCCGCACACTGTCTAAGGTCGTCTGGTCGGAATCAGTGAGAGGGGAATCCAGTTCTCCCGGCGGCCGACGCTCCTGCACTTTATGGCCTGTTCTGCGGATCTGATGGAATAATAAGAATTTCCCTTTAAACTTTACGTACAGAACAGATCTTCTTGTCATGTGGAAAACCTCTTCAGCATCAAGTCCTCTATTAAACAATAACAATTGCACATTGAGACGTTGTGTTTTGTCCGCACTTTACATTCCCGATGTCTCCTGCTGAGAAGTAATTTCTTAGAGAGGTTTTCTCAGAGAATCCATGAAACACAATGAAAATTACCAGGATACAGACAGTGAAAGACTGCGGTAGAAGACTATATCTAATACTGCCCCCTGGGGCGCATTAATAACCAAGGAGGGACAACACAATAAGAGTGCAAATGTATAATAAATAATACTGTACGTGATGAGTGGCCTGAAAAAGGCAGACATACAACTGGGTTTGTTGTATTCTGACTGTGACTACCATCACGGATCACAGTCAACTGGGCTCAGTGTCACCCCCTTAATGGGTGGAATACTGTGTGTGAGCGGCCAGGAGGAGCAAGGGGAAGAGGAATACAAGCAGCATATCATTGCTATAACACTGCAGCCTGTGTACAGGAATACAACTACTATAATACTGCCTCCCATGTACAAGAATAGAACTACTATAATACTGCTCCTATGTAACGGGAATATAACTACTATAATACTGCTTCCCATGTAAAAGAATATAACTACTATAATACTGCTGCTATGTACAAGAATATAACTACTATAATACTGCCTCCTATGTACAAGAATATAACTACTATAATACTGCTCCTATGTACAAGAATATAACTACTATAATACTGCTTCCCATGTAAAAGAATATAACTACTATAATACTGCTCCTATGTACAAGAATATAACTACTATAATACTGCTCCTATGTACAAGAATATAACTACTATAATACTGCTCCTATGTACAAGAATATAACTACTATAATACTGTCTATCTACAAGAATACAACTACTATAATACTGCGCCTATGTACAAGAATATAACTACTATAATACTGCCTCCTATGTACAGGAATATAACTACTATAATCCTGCCTCCCATGTACAAGAATATAACTACTATAATACTGCCTCCTATGTACAAGAATATAACTACTATAATACTGCTCCTATGTACAAGAATATAACTACTATAATACTGCTTCCCATGTAAAAGAATATAACTACTATAATACTGCTCCTATGTACAAGAATATAACTACTATAATACTGCTCCTATGTACAAGAATATAACTACTATAATACTGCTCCTATGTACAGGAATATAACTACTATAATACTGCCTCCCATGTACAAGAATATACCTACTATAATACTGCTTCCCATGTAAAAGAATATAACTACTATAATACTGCCTCCTATGTACAATAATATAACTACTATAATACTGCTCCTACGTACAAGAATATAACTGCTATAATACTGCTCCTATGTACAATAATATAACTACTATAATACTGCCTCCTATGTACAAGAATATAATTACTATAATACTGCTCCTATGTAACGGGAATATAACTACTATAATACTGCTTCCCATGTAAAAGAATATAACTACTATAATACTGCTCCTATGTACAATAATATAACTACTATAATACTGCCTCCTATGTACAAGAATATAACTACTATAATACTGCCTCCTATGTACAAGAATATAACTACTATAATACTGTCTATCTACAAGAATACAACTACTATAATACTGCGCCTATGTACAAGAATATAACTACTATAATACTGCCTCCTATGTACAGGAATATAACTACTATAATCCTGCCTCCCATGTACAAGAATATAACTACTATAATACTGCCTCCTATGTAAAAGAATATAACTACTATAATACTGCCTCCTATGTACAATAATATAACTACTATAATACTGCTCCTACGTACAAGAATATAACTGCTATAATACTGCTCCTATGTACAATAATATAACTACTATAATACTGCCTCCTATGTACAAGAATATAATTACTATAATACTGCCTCCCATGTACAAGAATATAACTACTATAATACTGCTCCTATGTACAAGAATATAACTACTATAATACTGCTCTTATGTACAAGAATATAACTACTATAATACTGCTTCCCATGTAAAAGAATATAACTACTATAATACTGCCTCCTATGTACAAGAATATAACTACTATAATACTGCTCCTATGTACAGGAATATAACTGCTATAATACTGCTCCTATGTACAAGAATATAACTACTATAATACTGCCTCCTATGTACAAGAATATAACTACTATAATACTGCCTCCTATGTACAAGAATATAATTACTATAATACTGCCTCCTATGTACAAGTATATAATTACTATAATACTGCTCCTATGTACAAGAATATAACTACTATAATACTGCTCCTATGTACAAGAATATAACTACTATAATACTGCCTCCTATGTACAGGAATATAACTTAATGATTTTCCTATTTCATGACGTAAAGTCATAGTTTTATTAAAGACACGGAGGCGAGTATTGCTTTCTCCTTCTTTACTTCCACCAATAGCAGCAAAGAAAAAATTAACATAATCAAAACAACAAAGGACCCTCCCCTGACAGATCCTATAATAAGCAGTGTCCTCTTCATATCTTCCTCTTTCTTTGAATCCACGACACCAACCGCCAACCATAACCGAAAACGAACCGAACTGGAACTGGAACCGACACCGACCCTTCTGGTCCCTCCAACTGAAGAACTCAAGCCAACATGGCTAACATCTCAGGAAACCTGGAACAACACGGAATGCCATCTGCCAAGGAGTTCTCAACCTGAAACAGAACAAATAATATAGCCAGTGTAAACACATGGGTACAAAATGCGCAATCACGACCCAATAACGGTCGCACATCAAAAAGGTCGCCGAAACAACCATAATAAAACTGAACGGCAAAACGTCATAAATAACAATAAAAGACAGTCGAACAGTCAATAACAATAATAACATAACAACCGGGGGGGGGGGGCAAGAGAAACCCAGGGCGGGCAATACTCGCCTCCGTGTCTTTAATAAAACTATGACTTTACGTCATGAAATAGGAAAATCATTAAGTTTTACAGCAAGACACGGAGGCTTCGTATTGCAAGTTCAAAGCTGCTCAATAATAGCTGAAAACACGTGAGTAGGAGGACGGAAATAAAATTCTGTGAACGTCGTGGCCCTAGACCAGTCAGCCAGACGCAGAATGTCCTCCAAACGAGCCCCCGAAACTGCCAGGGCAGTAGCAACCGCGCCCCTGGCCGAGTGAGCGGTAAAGATCGTCGTATCAATCCCGGAAAGGGACATGACCCACTTCATCCATCGCGCCAAAGTGGGACTGGTCACCAGGCCAAAGGGATGGCGAATAGAGAGGAAAAGCTGCGGAGTGTCCGCAGAACGATGAGACAGCTGACGGAGGGAAAGAGACGCGTTGTCGGGCCAGGAAGAGAGAAAAGACAGGACCAGGGAGACATCCCACGTAGCGGTGAAACGCGGCCGAGGAGGCCGAGCCAAACGCGAGCCACGTAAAAGCCGAGACACCAAAGGGTGTTGACCAGCAGGAACGCCATCAAAACCCTGATGAGTCGAGGAAATCGCGGAACGGAACAAATTGATGGTCCGATATGCTTTCCCTGCTTCAAAGAGAGACGTCAGGAATTGCAATAAATGGGTCACAGACGCCGAAACGGGATCCAGGTCCCGTTCCATGCACCAGCCAACCCAAGATCCCCAATCTGCCCGGTAAGATTTTCGGGTGCCGGGAGCCCAAGCGTTGTCCAGGAGTCGTCTAGTTGCCTCCGAAACTCCCTCGACCGCGCCTGGAGTCCTGAGATTCGGCACGCCAGAAGTTGAAGGGAGCCGACGACCAGGAGAGGATGTGGGGCACCCAGCGGGTCCTGGAGGAGATCCGTCCGCGTCGGGAGTAGGAGAGGCACATCCACCAGGAGTTCCAGGATAATCGGGTACCAGGCTTGAGACCCCCAGAAGGGAATCACCACCACCAATTCCGCCGCCTGACGACGAGTCTGTAACAGCATCCTCGGAATCATGGCGAACGGCGGAAATGCGTAATGTAGGGCTGCAGACCAGTCCTGGAGAAACGCATCCACCGCCTCTGCCTCCGGATCCGGACGCCAGCTGAAGAACCTGGGCAGGTGAGCGTTGAGACGGGACGCAAAGAGGTCTATGGAACAAGGACCCCAGATGTCCGAGATCATGGAGAACATCTCCGGATTCAACCTCCAGTCGCTGCCGTCCGTGAAGCATCGGGAGCTCCAATCCGCTCGGTAGTTGTGGAGACCCGGAAGGTACTCCGCTTGAACCATGATGTCCCTGGACAGACAGTAGGACCAGAACTCCTTCGCCAGTCGGGCTAAGGTGGCCGACTGAGTGCCGCCTAGATGATTGACGTATCGGACCGCCGACACGTTGTCCATGCGTAGACGGATGCATGCATGAGCTATGCCCTTGGTGAAACTCCTGATGGCAAACGAACCCGCTAGAAGTTCCAGAGCGTTGATGTGAAAACGGGCCTCGGACTCCGACCATCGACCGCCAGTGGAGATACCCTCGCAGTGGGCCTCCCAACCTTGGAGACTCGCGTCCGACTCCAACTTGAATTCCGGTGGGAATCCGAAAATTGCTCTGCCGTTCCAGGCTTCCAAGTTGCTCAACCACCAACGGAGTTCCTCCTGAGCTTCCTGATCCAGAATCACCGCGTCTGCAAACGAGGCCCCGGCACGGAGGTGGGCGATCTTCAGACGCTGTAAAGCCCGATAATGGAGCGGAGCGGGGAAGACTGCCTGGATAGAGGAGGCTAATAGCCCAATGATGCGAGCCAGATGGCGTAGCGATAGGGAGGGAGTAGAGAGAGCATGTCTCAACTCCTTGCGTATCGTCCGTAACTTCTCCGCAGGAAGACTGAGGGATTCCGCGACAGAGTCCACCGTGAAGCCCAGAAACTCCATACGCCGAGACGGCGTGAGACAGGACTTCTCGAGATTGAGTAGAAAACCCAGACTCGTCAGCAGATCCGAGGTCCACTGGAGGTGTTGTAGCAGAGACTGCTGACATTGGTGCATAATGAGGATGTCGTCCAGGTATATGACAAGACGCACCCCCCGACTCCGCAGCCAGGCCATGACTGGGCGCAGTAACTTGGTGAAGCACCAAGGCGCCGAGGAAAGGCCGAACGGTAGGCAAGTGAAGCGCCACACTTCGCCCTTCCACAGGAAGCGAAGAAGGTCCCTGGAGGAGGAGGCAACCGGAACCGTCAGATAGGCATCTTTGAGATCCAGCTTCACCATCCAGTCCCCTGGAATCAGCAAGTCCCGAAGGAGGTGAATCCCCTCCATTTTGAAGTGGCGGTAGCGCACCACGGAGTTCAGTGCCCGGAGATTTATGACTGGACGAAATTGTCTAGAAAAATGTGGCTGAGAACGCCCCTTCGGGTAGGAGGGGCCCTTTCTATCGCACCCTTGTGCAAGAGGGAAAAAAGTTCTACGTCCACTAGCTCCCTGTCCGGTAGCGCCAGGGGCGGGGGAGAAAGGACGAAATCTGGGGAACCCGTAAGTTCTATGTGGAACCCCTGCACAGTGTTCAGCACCCATGGGTCTGATGTGATGTTGGACCAAACGTGGGAACATAGACGGAGTCTGCCCCCTACGCGAGGGGTGGAAGAAGTCCCCACTGGGGAAAGACTTACCGAAAGATTTTCTGTAGCTCGGATTCCCTCTAACCGACCTGGAACGCCATTGGCCGCCTCTGGCCGGGAAGAACGAGGGGGGATTCCTGTGGTCCTGGAAAGGAGGCCTCTGGTTGAAGGAGCCTCTGCCCGAGCTGCGGGCTTGATAACTGGAGCGGCCGGACAGACGGCCCCTACCACTGCCGGCCCTAGTGGAGACCCGTCCCTGAAATACCCTTTTCATGGAGGACTGGGCCTTGTCCAATGCGGTAAATGCTCCAACGTACCTGCTGAGGTCCTTAATGAAGGAATCCCCGAACAGCTGACCCTGAGCCTCCTTCCCTGTCTCAGTGAGTGCCAAGTTGGCCAATTTTGGGTCGATCTTAAACAGGATGGCTTTACGCCTTTCAATGGACAGGGAGGAGTTAGTGCTGCCCGCAATGCAAATGGCTCTTTGAATCCAGCCAGTAAGCTCCTCCGGGTCAACCGGAGAGCCGTCCACTTTGGCCGATTCGGCCATCTCAAAAATTTTGGCGAGGGGGCCAAAAATGTCGAGGAGCTTGTCCTGACAACTCTTTATAGCGGAATCTAGCCCCTTACGGGGATTCCAGCCGGTTTTGGCCAAAAACTGCGTCATCTTTTGATCCACAGCTGGCGTTTCGCAGACCTTGTTTGGGATTAATGGTCTGGGGCATTCCGCACGGAGCTTACTGCGCGCTCTTTGCTGAGAGGACGGCGCACCCAATGCTCCAGGTAGTCGCTCACATGAGCTACAGGCATCCACTCCGCCGGCCTAGGGTGGTGGAGGGCATCAGGGTCAAATAGTGGGTTGCCAGAGGGATCCACCAGGCTAGAAGCCGTGTTAGGGGCAGAGGTGGATGCGCCCACGGACCCAGATGTGGAAGGCCTAGGGCCTGAGGTACCTGGAAACTCCTGTTCCATCTCCAACTCTCCATCAGAGTGGTCATCTGCCTCCGCATAAGCCTCCATGTCAGATTCGTTCTCAGAATCTATATCATAAGTTTGTGCTCTAGCACTTTTCCACGTTCGCGCCCTTTCTGCCTGGCGCGGCAAGGCTCTTTTGCGCGATCTAAGCGTGCTATCCTGGGTGGCTTGGATCACACCAATCAAATTCTCCTGGGCAGGAGGTTCAATGGCAGGCTGCGGGTTAGTGGGTGCAGGCATTAAATTAAAGGGGCCCGGAGCATGGGCAGATAAGGCCTGAGAAATGGTCTGAGAGATCATTGAGGACATGGAGCCCATGGCCTCTATAATGGCACTAGACACTGAGCGTTGTAGCTCCAGGGCCTGTGCGCTTATGGCTGGCAAACCGGGGTCCCCCGATGGTGGGGGGGGGGGGATTAGGCCCGGAGGGGGAGCGGTCTGAGGACATGATCTCGATTATATTTGGCTGGTAATATTAGCAGAATAATCGATGGGATCCCCTACTGTACCCAGACTAATAGTGCCTAAACTGTGGCAGAAAAAAAACTAACCTAAGCAGGGGTTAATCACCCCAAGCGCCGCAGTGAGGTAGGAGCCGATCCGGAGCCGAGAGGAGCAGTGAGGCAACTGATGAATGCTCCGAAATCCCGCGAGAGGACGGGCGGGAGCTCCCAAGATGGCCACCGAGATCTCGCGAGATCTCGGAGCCGCGGGAAGCCAAAGGGAAGCGCCGCTGAAAGCCTAAGCCGACGGAGGCCAGCAGTGACGAATCGGAGCGGCGCAAAGGTAGGGGGAGAGGAGGGGGGTCAAAAACAAACCCCACAAGTAAAAGGTCTGGGAAACAGCGTCGATGCCAAGGCCGAGGGGAAAGAGAGGGAGGGGGAAACGAACCCCAGCAGAAGACCGCAATAGGTGTAGAGAGGATACAGCAAAACTGCGCAAAAAATCCCACAAATGAAGGGAAAAGGGGGAACCCTGTTACAGATCAGCACAGAATATATATATATACTCGGCCAGCATTAAAATACTGTGCAAAGACATAAATTGCTTTCAATCTAAAATCACATAACCGAATAAATATAGACAACTTATCTTTGGTGGAGCAGCAAAGAAAGAGGAAGATATGAAGAGGACACTGCTTATTATAGGATCTGTCAGGGGAGGGTCCTTTGTTGTTTTGATTATGTTAATTTTTCCTTTGCTGCTATTGGTGGAAGTAAAGAAGGAGATAGCAATACTCGCCTCCGTGTCTTGCTGTAAAACTACTATAATACTTCCTCCTATGTACAAGAATATAACTACTATAATACTGCTCCTATGTACAAGAATATAACTACTATAATACTGCTCCTATGTACAAGAATATAACTACTATAATACTGCTCCTATGTACAAGAATATAACTACTATAATACTGTTCCTATGTACAAGAATATAACTACTATAATACTGCTCCTATGTACAAGTATATAACTACTATAATACTGCTCCTATGTACAAGAATATAACTACTATAATACTGCTCCTATGTACAAGAATATAACTACTATAATACTGCTCCTATGTACAGGAATATAACTACTATAGTACTTCCTCCTATGTACAAGAATATAACTACTATAATACTGCTCCTATGTACAAGAATATAAATACTATAATACTGCTCCTATATACAACAAATATAACCACTATAATACTGCTCCTATGTACAGGAATATAATTACTATAATACTGCCTTCCATGTGCAAGAATATAACTACTATAATACTGGTCCTATGTACAAGAATATAATTACTATAATACTGCCTCCTATGTACAAGAATATAACTACTATAATACTGCCTCCTATGTACAAGAATATAACTACTGTAATACTGCTCCTATGTACAAGAATATAACTACTATAATACTGCTGCTATGTACAAAAATATAACTACCATATATAACTACTATAATATAGTCTCTTATATACAAGAGTGAGCTCCCTCTAGTGGTGACTGTATAATCTGTATGTAGTGAGCTCCCCCTAGTGGTGGCTGTATAATCTGTATGTAGTGAGCTCCCTCTAGTGGTGGCTGTATAATCTGTATGTAGTGAGCTCCCTCTAGTGGTGACTGTATAATCTGTATGTAGTGAGCTCCCTCTAGTTGTGGCTGTATGATCTGCATGTAGTGAGCTCCCTCTAGTGGTGGCTGTATAATCTGTATGTAGTGAGCTCCCTCTAGTGGTGGCTGTATAATCTGTATGTAGTGAGCTCCCTCTAGTGGTGGCTGTATAATCTGTATGTAGTGAGCTCCCTCTAGTGGTGACTGTATAATCTGTATGTAGTGAGATCCCTCTAGTGGTGGCTGTATAATCTGTATGTAGTGAGCTCCCTCTAGTGGTGGCTGTATAATCTGTATGTAGTGAGCTCCCTCTAGTGGTGGCTGTTTAATCTGTATGTAGTGAGCTCCCTCTAGTGGTGGCTGTATAATCTGTATGTAGTGAGCTCCCTCTAGTGGTGGCTGTATAATCTGTATGTAGTGAGCTCCCTCTAGTGGTGACTGTATAATTGTCACGGCTGAGAGTTGGGGAAACCCTCAACCGTGCAATGTCAATCGGATAAGGGTAGCTGCTAGGCCAGGACGACAGGATCAGGGAGCAGGTCACCTCCTAGCGCGTCCCTAATTCTGACCCTGACTCCTAACCGTATGAGCCAACCCAGATGGTAGGAGGGCTCATACTCCGGAACCTAGGATCCCTACTAGCCCGCATGAATTTCCTGGACTAGGAGCAGGGTAAGACGACCTGTTCCTCCTAGACACGGACGAACAGGAGTCTCCACTGGTCAAGGAGAGGGGAAACATATACAGCATATGCATATGGCAGGTGAGTTAAACCAGTACTACACCTACCTGCCACAGACACGCTGACTGGAAGCCGTGCACAAGTACTGATGTCCACACAAACATTAAGGACACAGCACACACAAATCACACAGGTACCCAGGACACCCATAGCTGTATCTTCTTAACATCATACATATATTTTTTTATGACCACAAGGGTGGCCCTCACTGGATAGATAGCATATGAGACCAGGAGGATGACTCCAGCATAGAGCATGGCTGGAGTACCCCCCTGCTACAGGCATCCAGCAGGAGCTAAATAGCCAAAGCAGCCACACCCACACACACATACTAGGAAAGGAGTTAACCCTTCCAACACCAGACAAGGTAAGTGTCACTTAAAGGGGAAATGCACACACAACTAAATCCCGTGCACACCAAACATAGAAAGTGAACACATTCAAACACACGTTGCAAGGTGCAACCGCATACCTTGACAGCGAGACGCCTAGCAACCAGCTCAGGCTGCTACACTGCCAACAACATCATGTTGCCAGCGGCAACCACACGTGAGACAACATACTAACTGCCCTCACCTGCGGAAGACAACAAGCAGACCGCTGACAACTGCATGCGAGCCAAAGAGTCCCGACCAAACACATAGTCGTGACAATAATCTGTATGTAGTGAGCTCCCTCTAGTGGTGACTGTATAATCTGTATGTTGTGAGCTCCCTCTAGTGGTGGCTGTATAATCTGTATGTAGTGAGCTCCCCCTAGTGGTGGCTGTATAATCTGTATGTAGTGAGTCCCCTCTAGTGGTGACTGTATAATCTACTTGCAGTGAGTTCCCTCTAGTGGTGGCTGTATAATCTGTATGTAGTGAGCTCCCTCTAGTGATGGCTGTATAATCTGTATGTAGTGAGCTCCCTCTAGTGATGGCTGTATAATCTGTATGTAGTGAGCTCCCCCTAGTGGTGGCTGTATAATCAGTATGTAGTGAGCTCACTCTAGTGGTGACTGTATAATCTACTTGCAGTGAGTTCCCTCTAGTGGTGGCTGTATAATCTGTATATAGTGAGCTCCTCCTAGTGGCGGCTGTATAATATGAATGTAGTGAGCTCCCTCTAGTGGTGGCTGTATAATCTGTATGTAGTGAGCTCCCTCTAGTGGTGACTGTATGATCTGTATGTAGTGAGCTCCCTCTAGTGGTGGCTGTATAATCTGTATGCAGTGAGCTTCCTGTAGTGGTGGCTGTATAATCTGTATGTAGTGAACTCCCTCTAGTGGTGGCTGTATAATCTGTACATAGTGAGCTCCCTCTAGTGGTGGCTGTATAATCTGTATGTAGTGAGCTCCCTCTAGTGGTGGCTGTTTAATCTGTATGTAGTGAGCTCCCCCTAGTGGTGGCTGTATAATCTCTATGTAGGGAGCTCCCTCTAGTGGTGACTGTATAATCTGTATGTAGTGAGCTCCCTCTAGTAGTAGCTGTATAATCTGTATGTAGTGACCTCCCTCTAGTGGTGGCTGTATTATCTGTATGTAGTGAGCTCCCTCTAGTTGTGGTTGTATAATCTGTATGTAGTGAGCTCCCTCTAGTGGTGGTTGTATAATCTGTATGTAGTGAGCTCCCTCTAGAGGTGGCTGTATAATCTGTATCTAGTGAGCTCCCCCTAGTGGTGGTTGTATAATCTGTATGTAGTGAGCTCCCTCTAGTGGTGGCTGTATAATCTGTTTGTAGTGAGCTCCCTCTAGTGGTGACTGTATAATCTGTATGTAGTGAGCTCCCTCTAGTGGTGACTGTATGTAGTGAGCTCCCTGTAGTGGTGGCTGTATAATCTGTATGTAGTGAGCTCCCTGTAGTGGTGACTGTATAATCTGTATGTAGTGAGCTCCCTCTAGTGGTGACTGTATGTAGTGAGCTCCCTCTAGTGGTGACTGTATGATCTGTATGTAGTGAGCTCCCTGTAGTGGTGGCTGTATAATCTGTATGTAGTGAGCTCCCTCTAGTGGTGGCTGTATAATCTGTATGTAGTGAGCTCCCTCTAGTGGTGGCTTTATAATCTGTATGTAGTGAGCTCCCTCTAGTGGTGACTGTATGTAGTGAGCTCCCTGTAGTGGTGGCTGTATAATCTGTATGTAGTGAGCTCCCTCTAGTGGTGACTGTATGATCTGTATGTACTGAGCTGCTGTTTTACTGTTTAACCCTTTTACTACCAGGGGACAATATAATTAACTCCTTTACTATTCTAAAGCAGCAGGAATATTAGTTGCACTATGGAGCTCCGGAGACTTGACCACCGAGTGCAGCACAATTTATGGTTAGATAAATAGGAAGTAAATCATATTGACGTGACCAGAAGGTATGACGTACTGACCGGCAGCCCCTTCACCTCTATAGACCACCAGGGTTTTCCGGGAATTAAGAAAAGAAAAATACTTAAATATTACTTTATCATAAATATATTCCCAAATACATTTCATTAGTTATAACGGCTCATTTTGTCTGGGGAGCAATCATCAGGAGATATAAAATGGCGGCCGTCCTATCAGTACACACAAAACCTGTCCTAATCACACAGGAGGACAAGTTACTTCGCAACACTGAGCTAAAGAGCTGCCTCATCCTCCTCTCTGCTTGTCAGGGATTATGATCCTGAATACAGCTGATTCAGCTGAATCTCTGTAGGAATGGAGATCATGAGGAGACGTGAAGTACAGAGGACGGACAGGACAGACTGTGGTAATGGACACTGCATACAAGTGCTGCCGCTCTTTATCTACAGCTCCACTGTCCTCTCTGTACTTCATGTCTCCTCATGAACTCCATCCCTTCAGAGATTCAGCTGAAGATCATATTAAACCTTATTTAGGATCATTATCCCTGACAAGTAACTTGTCCTCCTGTGTGATCAGGACGGGTTCTGTGTGCACTGATAGGACGGCCGCCATTTTATTTCCCCTGATGATCGCTCCCCAGACAAACCAGCCGCTATAACTAATGAGAGGTATTTGGTAATATATTTATAATGAAGTAATATTTAAGTATTCTCATTTCTTTACTCCCGGAGAACCCCTTTAACTTTAACCGCCACCCCCCCCCCCCCTCAGGCAGAAAACTGGAAACGTGTGACGGTTGTAGGGCTATGGCGCCATATTCTGCATCGGGACCAGTGAGCAAAATGTCAGGCATCTAAAACATGTGTGTTGCTGGTAGAAAACTACAAGTCCCAGCAGTCTGCAGCTTCTGTGGCATGTTGGGACTTGTAGTGTGACAGCGGCTGGAGCGCCTGCTCTGGGGTCTGTGATTGCAGCTCTGCAGCGAAGCTTCAGTGACTGCTTAATGAATTAATCTGGAAACATTTACATAAAGCCCATAATCCATTGGAACAAGAGTGTAATTAGTGTTTTTATTGCGCCGGCCGCTTCTGCTAATCACAGCCCTGTCTGAGCAGCAGACACCGCGCACGTTCCCAGAGCGCCCCCCCCCTCCGAACGTGGCGAGGACTGGGCCTGAGACGTGGCGGAGAGGGGCACCTGCCTTATAGAGACAGATATCAGATCTATAGGGGACCCCCCATGTATACTGAGAAGTTCTGATTCAGTTCTCCTATTAGTGCCATGATCTCTGCTTGCTGTCAGTGAACAGAAACAAACCCTCTGTGAGCAAAACACATCAACAGCACCTTTTTCCTGCCCGAGCTGTTTGCTACAATGTATCAGAACCAGTTACATGTATCCGCTTCCAGTTATCTAGTGCAGTGTTTCCCAACCAGTGTGCCTCCAGCTGTTGCAAAACTACAACTCCCAGCATGCGTGGACAGCCTTTGGCTGTGCGGGCATGCTGGGAGTTGTAGTTTTGCAACAGCTGGAGGCACACTGGTTGGGAAACACTGGTCTAGTGTGTATGATATAATTGTAACAAAGCCTCAGCTGTGAGAAGCAAAGGTGTGCATGCTGAGAGTTGTAGTTTCAGCACAGCTGGAGCTCCAGTGGTCGCGGATCCCTGGACTAAACACTGCACAATGGAACTTTTTCTATTCAGACCTAGATATTTAACAACTACAAGATCTCTGCTTGCTGTCAGTAAATGGGAGCATCCTTGTTCACATAGTCCTCACAGCTGGGGGACTTGTCACATTGTATCAGTGGAGGCCTGCATCTAGCACAGATTGTACTGATACTTTGTAACAGACCTCTCACAATGTTACCTGCTGTGAGGAGGGGGGCGCTGTAACATTTGGGTGGGACCCCGGTCATTCTGTACCCCAGGAGTCTGCTCCGATGCTGTCGCCGTCCTGCCGCTGACAAGGCTCTATTCATATAGTGATCTCTCCATTGTGGAAGGTCTGGAACAAGATCTGGAACCTGGCCAGACGGCAGTGCCTGCAGTGACCTGCATCGTCCACTAGGGGGTAATGGGTCACAATGATTGAGGCTCCAGCTCTAAATGAACTTCAGACTTTTTTTTGGGGCAATTCTTCTCATTTTGGGCAATTCTTAGCAAAAGAGGAAACAATTAATCAGAGCTGTAACATGGTGGCGTTCGGGCGGTTTATTACTTCCTACGGGTAATATGATATCTGTAGGGGTTTTGTCTATATATATGAGCGCTCGCATTGACCCGACCAGTTAACCCTTCTGAAATCTGCCGTCCAGAAAGGAGAGGATGGGAGGAAAAAAGAAGAAGCCAAAGTAACGCATCCGCTGCAGGACGAGAGACGGCGGCCGCGCCTTAGGGGCGAAACATGGGGGCTAAAATATAGTGACCCACCCCTATGGGTGAAAATATAGTGACCCACCTCTATGGGGCTAAAATATAGTGACCCACCTCTATGGGGGTAAATATAGTGACCCACCTCTATGGGGGCTAAAATATAGTGACCCACCTCTATGGGGGAAATATAGTGACCCACCCCTATGGGTGAAAATATAGTGACCCACCTCTATGGGTGAAAATATAGTGACCCACCCCTATGGGGGGAAATATAGTGACCCACCCCTATGGGGGCTAAAATATAGTGACCCACCTCTATGGGGGGAAATATAGTGACCCACCCCTATGGGGGCTAAAATATAGTGACCCACCTCTATGGGGGGAAATATAGTGACCCACCTCTATGGGGGCTAAAATATAGTGACCCACCCCTATGGGGGGAAATATAGTGACCCACCTCTATGGGGGCTAAAATATAGTGACCCACCCCTATGGGGGGAAATATAGTGACCCACCCCTATGGGGGCTAAAATATAGTGACCCACCCCTGTGGGGGCTAAAATATAGTGACCCACCTCTATGGGGGGAAATATAGTGACCCACCCCTATGGGGGGAAATATAGTGACCCACCCCTATGGGGGCTAAAATATAGTGACCCACCCCTGTGGGGGCTAAAATATAGTGACCCACCTCTATGGGGCTAAAATATAGTGACCCACCCCTATGGGGTCTAAAATATAGTGACCCACCCCTATGGGGGCTAAAATATAGTGACCCACCTCTATGGCGGCAAAAATATAGTGACCCACCTCTATGGCGGCAAAAATATAGTGACCCACCCCTATGGGGGGAAATATAGTGACCCACCTCTATGGGGGGAAATATAGTGACCCACCTCTATGGGGGGAAATATAGTGACCCACCTCTATGGGTGATAATATAGTGACCCACCTCTATGGGGGGAAATATAGTGACCCACCCCTATGGGGGGAAATATAGTGACCCACCTCTATGGGGCTAAAATATAGTGACCCACCCCTATGGGGGGAAATATAGTGACCCACCCCTATGGGGGCTAAAATATAGTGACCCACCCCTATGGGGGCTAAAATATAGTGACCCACCCCTATGGGGGCTAAAATATAGTGACTCACCCCTATGGGGGGGAAATATAGTGACCCACCTCTATGGGGGCTAAAATATAGTGACCCACCCCTATGGGGGGAATATCGTGATCTACCTCTATGGGGGCTAAAATATAGTGACCCACCCCTATGGCGGCTAAAATATAGTGACCCACCTCTATGGGGGCTAAAATATAGTGACCTACCTCTATGGGGCAAAAATATAGTAACCCACCCCTATGGGGGGAAATATAGTGACCTACCTCTATGGGGGATAAAATATAGTGACCCACCCCTATGGCGGCTAAAATATAGTGACCCACCCCTATAGGGGCAAAAATATAGTGACCTACCTCTATGGGGGCTAAAATATAATGACCCACCCCTATGGGGGGAAAAAATATAGTGACCTACCTCTATGGGGGCTAAAATATAATGACCCACCCCTATGGGGGAAAAAAATATAGTGACTCACCTCTATGGGGCCAAAAATATTATGACCCACCCCTATGGGGGAAATATAGTGACCTACCTCTATGGGGGCTAAAATATAGTGACCCACCCCTATGGGGGCAAAAATATAGTGACCCACCCCTTAGGGGGCAAAAATACAGTGACCCACCTCTATGCGGGCTAAAATATAGTGACCCACCCCTATAGGGGCTAAAATATAGTGACCCACCCCTATGGGGGCTAAAATATAGTGACCCACCTCTATGGGGGCTAAAATATAGTGACCCACCCCTATAGGGGCTAAAATATAGTGACCCACCCCTATGGGGGCTAAAATATAGTGACCCACCTCTATGGGGGCTAAAATACAGTGACCCACCTCTATGCGGGCTAAAATATAGTGACCCACCTCTATGGGGGCTAAAATATAGTGACCCACCCCTATGGGGGCAAAAATATAGTGACCCACCCCTTAGGGGGCAAAAATACAGTGACCCACCTCTATGCGGGCTAAAATATAGTGACCCACCCCTATAAGGGCTAAAATATAGTGACCCAGCCCTATGGGGGCTAAAATATAGTGACCCACCTCTATGGGGGCTAAAATATAGTGACCCACCCCTATAGGGGCTAAAATATAGTGACCCACCCCTATGGGGGCTAAAATATAGTGACCCACCTCTATGGGGGCTAAAATATAGTGACCCACCCCTATGGGGGCTAAAATATAGTGACCCACCTCTATGGGGGCTAAAATATAGTGACCCACCTCTATGGGGGCTAAAATACAGTGACCCACCTCTATGCGGGCTAAAATATAGTGACCCACCTCTATGGCGGCTAAAATATAGTGACCCACCCCTATGGGGCTAAAATATAGTGACCCACCCCTATGGGGGCTAAAATATAGTGACCCACCCCGATGGGGGCTAAAATATAGTGACCTACCCCTATGGGGCTAAAATATAGTGACCCACCCCTATGGGGGCTAAAATATAGTGACCCTCCCCTATGGGGGCTAAAATATAGTGACCCACCCCTATGGGGGCTAAAATATAGTGACCCACCCCTATGGGGGCTAAAATATAGTGACCCACCTCTATAGGGGTAAAAACATTGTGACCTACCCCTATGGGGGCTAAAATATAGTGACCCACCCCTATGGGGGCTAAAATATAGTGACCCACCTCTATGGGGGCTAAAATATAGTGACCTACCCCTATGGGGGCTAAAATATAGTGACCCACCTCTATGGGGGCAAAAATATAGTGACCCACCCCTATGGGGGCTAAAATATAGTGACCCACCTCTATGGGGGCTAAAATATAGTGACCCACCCCTATGGGGGCTAAAATATAGTGACCCACCCCTATGGGGCTAAAATATAGTGACCCACCCCTATGGGGGCTAAAATATAGTGACCCACCCCTATGGGGGCTAAAATATAGTGACCCACCCCTATGGGGGCTAAAATATAGTGACCCACCCCTATATGGGCAAAAATATCGTGACCCACCCCTATGGGGGCTAAAATATAGTGACCCACCCCCACCCTGATGACCCCAGTTGTACTGGGCAGAAGGGGAGACTTTACTAACACATGAAGTTACTGCATTGTAGCGCAGTCCTTTGTATGCAGCGGGCGCAATGACAGGAAACGGCAATCGCGTCGGCCCCGTCATTGAGCCCCTCAGATGCCACGTTTATCGCTGATCTGAGACTAAAATTAAGGCCTTTCAGGGGTTAATCCAGTTTTTAAAAAAAGAAAAAAAATACATACTCTTCTTATCCATTTGCTCGCGAAGAGACCGTTGGGCCATGTTGATGGAAGCCGCGCGCCGCCAGCACGGTGATGTTGCAAGTTAACGTGTGTGAGATTTTGCGCAGCATCTTCAATCAAGATGGCAGCAACAGCCTCTCCGCGAGCAAATGCATACAGTATGTTTTTTTATTTTTAATTTTATTTTTTTGCCACCATTTAAGAAAAAATAGATTCGTTACCATGAAGTGCGAGGAAATTTGTCTTCACGGCCAATGGAAACTCTGAGATTCGGATGGAAGTCAATTCGATTGGCTTTGATTTGCTCAACACTAGTACCAGCATAGAGCACTGCATTGTATACTAGTCACGTGATGATCCTCTACACCGGCTACCAGCATAGAGCACTGCATTGTATACTAGTCACCTGACTGATCCTCATACACCGGCTACCAGCATAGAGCACTGCATTGTATACTAGCACCTGACTGATCCTCATACACCGCTACCAGCATAGAGGGCACTGCATTGTATACTAGTCACCTGACTGATCCTCATACACGGCTACCAGCACAGGACACTGCATTGTATACTAGTCACCTGACTGATCCTACACACCGGCTACCAGCATAGAGCACTGCATTGTATACTAGTCCCTGACTGATCCTCATACACCGGATACTACCACACGCAAACTGCATTGTATACTAGTCACCTGACTGATCCCATACACCGGCTACCAGCATAGACACTGCATTGTATACTAGTCACCTGACTGATCCTCATACACCGGCTACCAGCATAGAGCACTGCATTGTATACTAGTCACTGACTGATCTCATACACCGGCTACCAGCATAGAGCACTGCATTGCTATACTAGTCACCTGACTGATCCTCATACACCGGCTACCAGCATAGAGCACTGCATTGTATACTAGTCACCTGACTGATCCTCATACACCGGCTACCAGATAGAGCACTGCATTGTATACTAGTCACCTGACTGATCCTTATACACCGGCTACCAGCATAGAGCACTGCATTGTATACTAGTCCCCTGACTGATCATCATCACACGGCTACCAGCATAGAGCACCTGCATTGTATACTAGTCCCTGACTGATCCTTATACACGGCTACCAGCATAGAGCACTGCATTGTATACTAGTCACCTGACTGATCTCATACACTGCTACCAGCATAGAGCACTGCATTGTATACTAGTCACCTGACTGATCCTCATACAACCGGCTACCAGCATAGAGCACTGCATTGTATACTATTCACCTGACTGATCCTCATACCACGGCTACCAGCATAGAGCACTGCATTGTATACTAGTCACCTGACTGATCCTCATACACCGGCTACCAGCATAGAGCACTGCATTGTATACTAGTCACCTGACTGATCCTCATACACGGCTACCAGCATAGAGCACTGCATTGTATACTAGTCACCTGACTGATCCTCATACACCGGCTACCAGCATAGAGCACTGCATTGTATACTAGTCACCTGACTGATCCTCATACACCGGCTACCAGCATAGAGCACTGCATTGTATACTAGTCACCTGACTGATCCTCATACACCGGCTACCAGCATAGAGCACTGCATTGTATACTAGTCACCTGACTGATCCTCATACACCGGCTACCAGCATAGAGCACTGCATTGTATACTAGTCACCTGACTGATCCTATACACCGGCTACCAGCATAGAGCACTGCATTGTATACTAGTCACCTGACTGATCCTCATACACCGGCTACCAGCATAGAGCACTGCATTGTATACTAGTCACCTGACTGATCCTCATACACTGGCTACCAGCATAGAGCACTGCATTGTATACTAGTCACCTGACTGATCCTCATACACCGGCTACCAGCATAGAGCACTGCATTGTATACTAGTCACCCTGACTGATCCTTCAGTAACACCTGGCTACCAGCACAGGGAGCACTGCAAATTGTATAATATCAGGGCCTGAACTGATCCTCATAACACCGGCTACCAGCAGCAGAGGCACGTGCATTGTTAATACTAGTCACCTGACTGATCCTTATACACTGGCTACCAGCATAGAGCACGGCATTGTATACCTAGTCCACCTTACTGATCCTTATACAACCTGGCTAACCAGCTACGGAGCACTCTGCATTGTATAACTAGTCACCTGAACTGATCCTCATACACAACGGCTACCAGCATAGAGCACTGCATTGTATACTATCACCTGACTGGTGATCCTCATACACTGGCTACCAGCATAGAGCAATGGGGGCAATTGTATACTATTCACCTGACTGGATCCTCATACAGCTGGCTACCAGCACGTAGAGCACTGCATTGTATACTAAAGTCACCTGACTGATCCTCAGACACACGGCTACCAGCATAGAGCAAATGCATTGGTATACTAGTCACACTGTATACTAGTCACCTGACTGATCCTCATACCTGGCTACCAGCAGGACACTGCATTGTATACTAGTCATGACTGATCCTATACACCGGCTACCAGCATAGAGCACTGCATTGTATACTAGTCACCTGACTGATCCTCATACACCGGCTACCAGCATAGAGCACTGCATTGTATACTAGTCACCTGACTGATCCTCATACCGGCTACCAGCATAGAGCACTGCATTGTATACTAGTCACCTGACTGATCCTCATACACGGCTACCAGCATAGAGCACTGCATTGTATACTAGTCACCTGACTGATCCTCATACACCGGCTACCAGCATAGAGCACTGCATTGTATACTAGTCACCTGACTGATCCTCATACACTGGCTACCAGCATAGAGCACTGCATTGTATACTAGTCACCTGACTGATCCTCATACACCGGCTACCAGCATAGAGCACTGCATTGTATACTAGTCACCTGACTGATCCTCATACACCGGCTACCAGCATAGAGCACTGCATTGTATACTAGTCACCTGACTGATCCTCATATACTAGCTACCAGCATAGAGCACTGAATTGTATACTAGTCACCTGACTGATCTCATACACCGGCTACCAGCATAGAGCACTGCATTGTATACTAGTCACCTGACTGATCCTCATACACTGGCTACCAGCATAGAGCACTGCATTGTATACTAGTCACCTGACTGATCCTCATACACCGGCTACCAGCATAGAGCACTGCATTGTATACTAGTCACCTGACTGATCCTATCACCGGCTACCAGCATAGAGCACTGCATTGTATACTAGTCACCTGACTGATCCTCATACACGGCTACCACATAGAGCACTGCATTGTATACTAGTCACCTGACTGATCCTCATACACCGGCTACCAGCATAGAGCACTGCATTGTATACTAGTCACCTGACTGATCCTCATACAC